>NW_028328301.1:0-300000 GCF_048544385.1 Mastigoproctus giganteus | reverse complement strand
TGAGTCTTCTGATGTAAATAGAATCACTCCTACCACCTACTCTCCTCTGCGGAACAGTTCTGTCTGTACCTCTATTTCACAAGCTCAGAGTCACCAAGCGCAATCCTCTTCAACATCAGTTAAGGCAACATATGCAAAAATAACTGCTGCCACATCTAATGAGGTCTGCAAACCTGTCTGTAGATCTGCCGCCACAGTGAGTAAACCTCCTTCTGATTGCCAGTCTCAATTATTACACCAAAGATCAAAACAGAACAAACCTTCAGAAAATGCCGAAGTCTCTATAATCTCAAGCTACTTTCTGTCCAAGCTTCCAGCCAAAATTCATCCAACACAGAATGTAACTAATGCAGACAAATCTCAGTTACTCAAACAAAAGTATAATATCACAATTATTCCAACAAAAGACCGAATTTTTATTTCTGGGCTTGGATCCGCCACTAAATCTGAAGATCTTATTTAGAAATATTTATTGCAATGATAATAATAATAATAATAGTAATACAATGGGTACATTGCAATAAGCCCTTCATGGCGACAATGACAAGGGTTAACAGCAATATTACAATATATAAGAAAAAGAAATTAATACATTAAACATAAAAATGCATATGTGAACGAACAAAAGTAAATACAGGTTAACACTCAAAGTATAATACCATTATAAACATCACAATGTACAAATAATATACAGGTGGAAAACTGTAAGGTTGGTTGGTGAGCCATCTTCATGTCATATTGCTGGATTGCGGCATTAAGGCGAGCTTCAAGGAGAAGGATCAGGGACAGGGAAGTACAATTTAAGGATGCGGCTTCTGTACTTCTTATCACAAGAAAACTTATTAAGGTCAGCATCCAAAGACTGGGCACATGAAGGTAGCTGATATGACAGAAACCTATCGGATAGTTGGAGACGGCTGAGTTGTGGGCACAGAGTTGGAGTCGCTCTGAGGGAAGGCTGAGGGACTCTCCAAGAGCACAGATCCCGGAATGATGGTGCCGAGATCTTGCCAGTGATCATTTTTACAGTTGTAGTAAGGCATTTCACCATAATCACCCTTTGAAGCCTGGGAATTTTTATCCTTAACTGTGGCCTGTTTATGTTTGTTTATGGCCCATTTTAAGAGCCAAAACTCGGTAGAAAAGAGTGGTAGAATTGTGCTAGGGGCAGCAGATGCCCATACTCCTGCAGCATAAAGAAGCGGAGAGTATACTGTGCTTTTTATATATCTTCTGGTGGTCGTTACTTCATTAATATAATGCAAATACTGTTTGGCCATCCATCGGAGTCGAGCTGCCTGGGTGAACAGCTTTTCCATGTGGTTACCAAAGCAGAGCTTAGGATCAAAAACAACCCCCAAATCAGCATGTTTCTTTGTGATGGGAATAGGGGGATTGCATAAAGAAACATAGGAAGGCGTTTTCTTTAATGAGAATATCATCAATTCAGACTTTTCGGGATTTATTTTTAGTCCGAACTGGTTGAGGTACTTTGCAAATTCCAGAAGAATATTGTTAATTGAAGCTGTTATCATGAGAAGATCATCATATGGAGAAATCAGTGTGAGGAGTTTCATATCATCAGCATAACATAGAGTATCATGCCTGGATTCAACAAGCGGCGAAATAAGCGCTGTAAACAAGAGCCCAGATAAGACATCACCCTGTGGCACGCCTGAAGAGACATATCGCTCGTATGCTTGGCCGTGGACAGTAAGCCGGATTATTCTATTTTGAAGGAGTGAAGTGAGAAACTGTAGAGTGTCTCCCTTGATTTGATAATGGTCTGAAAGTAGCTTCAGCATTGCAGGAACATTTATTGAGTCGAAATCTGCTTCGAGGTCTACATAGGTGACTGCAGGCTCTGCATGAGATTCAAACGCAGAGAGGATAGAGCTGGTGGTGGCTAAGAGATTAGTCACAGTGGATCTATGAGGAAGAGAGTAGTGGATTTGATGAGGCTGATGTGGAAGAAGTTGTTTAGTTAGAATGGGGAGAAGTACCTTCTCTAGGAGTTTAGAAGACTTGGGGCTTTGGAGATTGGCTGGTAATGCTTAAGAAGAGTAGGAGATTGAATTTTTGGTTTAGGCTTCACAAGGTAGATGTTCCACTGCTGGGGAAAGAAATTACTTGACAAAATAGCATTAAAATAGTTAGAAGGGGACCCAAAATGTATGGGCTAAGACATTTAATAATGAATAGGGGTATTTCATCTGCACCTGCCTTAGCCGGTGCAGAATTTATGACAGCAATAAGCTATTCCCTGGAAATTGATACTGCAGAAAGCGTGTCAGGTGGGATTTCAGTTGTTGGTCTCTCAAGATCAGCACATTGTTCCGAGTTCGAAGCAAATCTAGATATAAAGTCTAGCCACTGGTCAGGTTCAAGTTTTAGGGGGAAATGAGAAGGCCGTTCAAAGTAGGGGGTTTTTCCTCTACGAAGAGTGCTATCCATATAATTCTTAATTGCTTGAGATTTCAGCTTGTGGAATGTTGCACGGGCTCTAGAGTAGGCTATCCTGTCTTGAACACTTTGCGACTGCATATTTTGTGCAGTTGCTGTTTTAACCTGAAGCTCATATTAAAACGGGGGGTCCACCAGGTTCTGGACCGAGGTATAATAGAAATTCTATTTGATGCTGCAAATGTCGCAATCGTCTTAAGCCAATTAGTAAGCAGATTTACTGCAATTTCAAGATCACAGTTTTCTAGGACTGACCATGGGATGGCAGAGGTAGCCTCAACACATTTAGCAATGCTCAGAAATCTGGGACTAACTATTACTCTGGTGTTAGTTGAATTCTGAACATTGAAATTTAGAGCAGGTATCTGTAAAAGAACAATAATTGGCTTGTGGTTCGAATTAAAATAAGTCTCTGGCATGTAATCAGGTGTGCAAGGAAAGGAAGCAAGTTTGAGATCTAGTTGATTATTACCTCTGGTCGGGAGGTCGTTGATCATTTGTAACCCTGTACAAGATAGGTTTGACAGGAGCATTTTTCTGAATGTTAGCTAGTTGGGGAGGAAGATTAAAGTTTCCAAAGACAAAGTGCAAGGCTGAAGGATGAAGCTAGTTAATGATTCAGTTTGATATTTCATGGATGGCGTCATACGAAGGTGCTGGGGGTATATATATCGCAATTGCATCTATTAGGACGCTATGGTAGCTGAGAGTAACAGCGAGAGCTTCGTATGCAGGTGTTTGGCTAGAAACTTGATGAACAAGTGAGGCCTGTGAGCTCTGAAAGAAAATGGCGACACCGCTTCCTCTTTGGCCACCTCTAGAAGTAAACGCTGATTTATACCCAGCTGGAGTACAAGATGTAAAAAATTCTTGGTCTTTATCAAGTCAGATTTCTGTGACACAGAGAATATCGATATGACCAGCGAGTTTATCAACTTAATTAAAGAAGAATATGGTTTCGGTGTAAATGTCCGTTCTCTGAAGACACTGTGTCCCGCCTACTCATCTTTTTATAATAACATGCCTTCCATCACAAACAGAAAAAGTGCTGAATCTACGATCCCTGTTATCAGGGGTCTAGTAAAACGCTTGACGGACAGACCGCCAAGGGAGTCCAAAATCTCTTCACCACATGCATAGCAATCAGAGGCCCTGCTATCTACACATACTACGCTCTCCTCTCGTCATAGAATCCCCAGATCTCAACTGTTCATTGTTTACCTTCAGAATTGCAGGAGTATAATTAGCAACCTAAACGACTTTAGAGCAATCCAAAGCTCAGATATTTATGGCATTAACTGCTCACTGAAACCTGGCTCTCCATTGATATTGATGATCAGGAGATTATAGATGGACAATATACAATCCATAGAAAGGACAGAGGATCTCGTGGAGGCGGAGTAGCTATTATACATTCTAACCACATACTCTGTGATACTGCATCAAATATCACAAATATTGAATCAGTATACTGCCTTCTTCATCTTGGCAAGTTAAAAGTTTTAATCGTATTGCTTTATTTTCCACCTCCCTTAATTAATATCGACCTCCAGTACTTAGAAAACTCGGTGGAATCTCTTTTCCCGCTAACTCAATCTGCTGACATAGCAATGGTTTTGGGTGACTTTAACTGCCAACTGGCCAATTTAGGATCTTCTCCTCCATCACTGCAGACAAGAGCTCTCTTTTGTATACTTCACAGTCATGGTCTTGAATAAGTTTGCAATTTTCCAACCAGAGAGAAAATGCCTACGCTTTGACCTAATGTTCTTCTCTACTGATATAGAGGTTCACAAAGACAAACATATATTAAACTCGGATCATATGCCACTTACTTTTGACATCACTGTGACTTCTCATAACCTAAAATTCAGCTCTCGTTCTGTAGGATTCAATTTCAGAATGGCTGACTGGCCTCTGCTCAACTTAGCTCTAAGAAACGTAGACAAGCAGCTCTTTGATGCTGTTGATGACATCGATGTGCTCACCAGTAGCCTGATCAACTGTGTCCACTCAGTTACATCGGACATTGTTTCTCAATCCCATCTGACCGCACGCTCTACCTACCCGCTCTACCTGGTATAACAGCAAACTAATACATAAAATTAAATCCAAAGAATTCTATAGAAACAAGTACGTGTAAGCAATCAGGTGACATGCAATACTACGAAATATTCAGCCAACTCCGCAAAGAAGTGAAAACATTCATATTAAAATCTTACAATATGTATACAGAGTCAGTTCAGGACAGTCTAATTACTCACAAAGATATCAAACCATTCTGGAATTTCATGAAGCATAAGAATATAACCAGCAGAAAGTTACAACTCCATAACGCAGATTGAATTCTCTCTTATTGGACGAATTCAGTATTGCTCAAGAGTTTGCCAAACACTTTTCTAGAATTCAAACAAATGATATATTGAGACCTGCCTCATTTCCTGACTTCACACCTGTTAAAGATGATATCCTCATTAACCTCTTTATCACTGATGAAGATTTAAATTCGGCATTAAAAAGCATGAGAAATTACTTTACTAGAGGCCCAGATGATATTCCAGGCTTCTTTTGGAAAATGACTGTCGCTACTTTAAAATTCCTCATAGTGCGGACCTTCAACTTGTCTTTCAGGCTGGGGAAGTATCCTAAGCACTTTAAGTAGGTCAATATAGTTCCAATTTTCAAGAAAGGTGATAAAAATGATGTAACTGATTACAGACCCATAACCTTGCAAACAGCCTGGGTAAACTCTTCGACACAGCAGTACACAAACATCTCTTCGAATTCTTCAGGCCTTACATTGATCAGAATCAACATGGTTTCTGCAGTGGTAAGTCAGTAGTCACAAATTTACTTCCTTTCTGGCAATACAACTCTGAAGTTCTTGATAACCACCTTCAAGTTGATGCAGTCTACACAGATATATCTAAGGCACTTGGTAAAGTCCCGCACGAACAACTTCTGGAAAAACCAAAGCTATATGGTATCCGTGACCCTTTGCTCTCATGGCTTCGCAGCTATATTACGCATCGTTCCTTGAGCGTTATCATCAATCAAATGAACTTAGACTGTTTTATACCACTAAGTGGAGTACCACAAGGCACCCCTTAGGTCCTCTTATTTTCATTGTTTTCTTAAATGATCTTCCTTCTTTCATCTACATATGCAATGTTCAAGTTGCTCTCTTAAGATCTACTTAGCAGTGAAGGAGATTACCGATTTTGAACAGCTTCAATTGCTCTCAATAAATTCTCTCTGATGCCACCCCTGTCCTTAAAATAACCAGCAAAGCATTCAAAACACTGGGATTTATCAAATGGAACCCCTACAAGTTCAAAAACTACAGATATGCTGTCATCCTTTATAAAACTATTGTTCTGCCAATCCTAGAATTCAGTTCACCCATCTGGAATCCTCACACATAGATTTAACTAACAAAACTGAAGCAGTCCAAAAAAATTTTGAACGTTACCTTACGTACCGCAATCCTCTATTCTATCACTCAGTGTATTATGAATCGCTGTGTGATTACTTTCATTTGAGGCCTCTGTGCACTAGAAGAGTTACTGCTGACATCGCCCTTCTAGCCAAAGTAATCACTGGAACTTTTGAAGCATCTGATATCCTTAGCAAAATCAACTTCAATGCTCCTTGTAGACAAGTCAAGAACCTTACACTGTTCCTCCTTGACTCTGCCACCACGGACTTTATGAAGTTCAGTCCACTGAACAGAATCAGAAAATGACTCTCTCATTGACTTCTCTTAATCACTGATGAACTCCATCCACAAGTTTGCCTCTTGTCTTCAAATGCAAAATGACTAGCTCTCATCCAATTATTGTATTTTATTATTGTGTTTTATATATTTCTATTGTCTAACTGATTAATTATTACTTGTTTTACCGGCAACTTAACTTAATGCAATCTTCTTTTGTACATATGACTTTAATGTTTGAATCTATAGCAATGTTTATCTTCCTGTTGGATCTCTTATTATTGTTATTGTGTACATTGTTCTAATCTCAGATACTCTGTTAATGGTTACCTGTTTTGTGTCTTGTATGTAGATATTTCCACCTCATTCTCTTCAGCTCAAAGCTACAGGGCATTCAAGACGGTATTGGCTCTGGTCCCAATAGCAGCACGGTAGGGCCCTCCACAACGATAAGCAGGTCACCTGCATATGAGAGCTGTGTTGTATGAGGGAAGTCCTCCAAGTGCCATTCATCCAGAATTATGTTGAAAACAGCTGGTCCCAGAACAGAGCCCTGCTGGCAGCCTCTGGTGAGTTGGCGGGTGCTACTATGAAATTTTGTTTTGATGGTAACTACAGCGATTCTGTAGCCCCTCTTCACTCTTCCTCCCCTCCCTTAAAAATTTATACAAATCAATTCGGGCTTTACTCGAGAAGGAAGAGCTCTTTTAATTTTTATCGTAAGGTTCATTGTTCCTTGGGATATTTTCGGACCAATTCCGATTTCATAGTCTCACTCCCCCAAGTTCTCCCCTTTAAATAAACGTTGAGATAAATGTGGACCAGCAGCTCTGATCATTTCAAATGCGGTTTCAGCACCTGTTTGATACGTTCAATATGGCAAAGAAGTCTCCAACCTCCCGGATGTGTTATTTGATAATCCATAGCCCCCCCCCCCGAGAGGAAACGCAATAGTGCTCATTATTCAACTTGTTTCCTTTTTAATTTTGTTTTCTCAATTCAGAAATTCCCGATTCACGCGCACATTTTTAAGAACATTAGGCGACTGGCACCGGGAGTTACGCTGTGATTGAACCCACGACGCCTGTCTTGGGATGCGTCGCAGCGAACCCTTAACGGCCAGTTTCACGCCCTCGGTTACAATTTTTCGGTTTCAGTTACTCGGAGGGTGGGAGGGAAGGGGACTGTTACGATAGATGTGGAATCAATGCCACTCGCACAAGCCGACATGCGATCGATTCTTGAAGGTTATTACTCCCCCGCTGCAACGTCAGAAAGGCTGCGCAGGTTTCGAGGGAGTAATTAGAGCAGGCATCGCTCCCCCCCCACTCTCCCCTTCCCGGGGGTGAACTGTACTCTCTGAGAAGAGTGTTTCTTAATGCTGTAAATCGATCAAGCTGACACCGTTCTGATTGACTTTCTGCGCTGTATTTCACGGTTGCGATACGAGCTGCGGAATTGCTAGCGGAGGGTGGAGATGGGGAGTTCGATATCATGGAGAATTCCGTTGTCACCTTTGTCCACGCAAAAGGAAGGGCTCGACCCGAGAAATTTACAGGATTTCACTTATATGCATTCTACGAAGTTATAGTAAATTATTTTCAGAAAGGAATCATTGGTCAGGCTGAGGTGTCCATCACAGATTCATCAGCTGACCACAGTTTTCTTCCTGTGGAGGTATCTTTGCTGATGTTATCGGGATGTTGGTGAGTGGCAAACATTTCAGTGCCAACCCCGAAATTCTGCAGTACATCAAACATTCGGCCTGTTTGGGGGGTTTCTGTAGGAGAGTCACATTACTGAACCTCTTAAACCCTTCCTGTGGCACGAATAAACACTTTGGTCGTGGATTAATACTCAGGCACGTGTTAGGAACCGAACTAATTAATCCCTTTTCAAAGAGACAGAGAAATCTTTTCACATTTCTCTCTCTTTGAATGCAGCTTTAGCGACGGGAGGAGAGGGACGTCGCAGTTCCCTGTTAGTAGCGTTCATTTTGTCGATCTCTTTGCGGCTTCAGTGGGATGAGAGACTCCACAGCGGAAGTTCCCCCTAAACTGAAACTGGTCTTTCGTAGGCTGTCCCATTATTTTAATGAAAACGGCGCGGGATAATTATTGGGAGAGGGGGAAGACAGTTAAATGGGGTGAGAAAACCTGCGCAACACAACTCTGGCTGTTGTCGTGCTCAAGTTTGGACCTCGCGAGAAGGACGGATTTCCTATTGCGGCACAGCACTTGCAATATGCTATCCCCCGTTCCTCCCTCAGTATAATTATGTTTCGTGTGGTCACTATTGTTTGCCACCGCAGCCACCTCTGCGTAAACGTCGTTCGTTCTGCCACTGCAGCTCGTGCCTCGATGCGCGCGTATATTGATTTCCGTTGTTTTACGACCGGACAAATCTGTTTTGAACCCGCGGAGTGGAATTTATAAGATTCCATCGCTCGTGGAACAGCGGAGCGCTGGAAGTGGCGCGAGGCTGCAGGTTTGTGGTGCTCGAGATTATTATTTCTGCTCGCAAAAACTGCTTTTCCCCAACACCAATAAAGAAGATCTTCAACCCACCCCCTTTCACACATTGCGGCCGCACCATCTACTCCTTCTCTTCAATAAATGCTTGGATGAAAGATGCTTCCCAAAAGAATGGAAGTTTGCCCTCATTCGTCTTATCAAGAAGCCTCAAAAACCACCAACAGACCCCCGCAGCTTCCGGCCTATTGCCCTGCTGGCTAACCTTGGTAAGGTCGTTGAGCGACCCATGGCTCTCAGGCTTGTCTCCATGCTTCAAATACATGATTTGGTCTCACCATGCCAGTATGGCTTCACCCGTGGAAGGTCGTGTGAAGAAGCTCTTTTCAATTTGGTCTTACATATTGAAAGTTCTGAATAAAAATTCGAATTGGTAATCTTCATAGACTTCGAGGGAGCTTTCGACACCGTCTGGTGGGATAGTGCCTTAGCACGCCTTCGATCTGCAGCTTGCCCCCGGCAATTTTACAGCCTCTTCCAGAATTACTTTTCCGACCGAGCAGTTATTCTCAAGTCAAAATTCCAGCAAATCACCAGATCAGTAAATCGAGGTTGTCCCCAAGGGTCAGTCCTGGGACCCCTCATTTGGAATATAGATAGTCCTTCAAGACTGGCTGTCCCCCACCTTCAGGAATGCGAAAATTGTGGCCTTCGCGGATGATCTCACAGTGGTGGTGTCAGGGCATTCACAGAAGGCCATTGAAGAAAATGCAAACTAGGTCCTCGACGATCTCTCAACTTGGGCTGCACTTAATAAGTTGCATATCAACCCAACAAAAACTAAAATGATGCTATTCAAGAATAGACTGGATCTCAGGCGCCCACCGCAAGTAAAGATATGTAACGCTCAACTGCAAATCGTCACCGAAACCAAGGTACTTGGAGTGATTATTGACCACAAACTCAGCTTTCTCCCACATCTTGTTAATCTAAGAAACAAAGTTAAGAGATTCTCAGAAACCATCATACGCATCTCTGAGAATTATTGGGGACTCTCCAAAAGGTCCCTATGATTGTATTACAACGCAGTATTTTTACCAATTGTGACCTATGCAGCCGGAGCCTGGTTCCATCGGGTAACTATTGTAAAGATGCGAGACAAGCTTGAAACCATCCAGAGGTCAATGTTAATGGCAATCTGCAGAGTGTGTAGAACGGTCTCCACTCCTGCCATTCAGGTCATTGCGGGAGCACTTCCGCTCGATCTACATGTCATTTTCCGAGGGTTGTGCTTCCGAATTACGAGGAATATCCCAACTAGGATCCTCGACATTGAGATTAATCTGGATGCTGACCCCAAGGCTGAGATGACGCGTTGCTACAACGAGCTCTTCAACATTTGGCAAACTCGATGGCATAATTCAACAAAGGGCATTGTCACAAAAAGATTCCTACCTGATGTAACCTACACAGCTACTAAATCTGTACAGTCTTGGTTCACCCTTTCACTAGAAACATCATACTTAATTACCGGACACGGATCCATGAATGAAAAATTACACCATCTGGGTCTCCACCCAACAGATCTCTGCCATTGTGGAGCCAAAGAGAACTGGTGGCATGTACTATTCGAGTGCATTGCGTATGCTGATCTGCGACACAACCTTGTCAGCTGTACACAGATCTCTGGCGAGCATCTAGAGCTCTTTCTACAGAACCCTAACAACCTCCCTGCACTGCAAACCTACTCAGCTGAAGTCTTTAAGCGCAGACGAAGGATTAACAGGCCCCCCAGTGGCAAACATCGAGGACCCAGCAGTGAACTGAAACCAACCATGTATTTCCCCCCCCCCATCCTGCTACATGGGGCTGTGGAGCTTGTTTCTGCGGCCTGTGTTCAGGAAGGAAAACACCATCTCTCTCTCTCTCTCTCTCTCTCTCTCTCTCTCTCTCTCTCTCTCTCTCCCTTTTATTTATTTATTTATTATTATTTTTTATTATTTTTTTTCTTTCTTTTTTTTTTTTTCCAATTCCCATCTCTTCTTTTCTCTTCGTGTTCTGCAATCAGTCACTTTTTTTTTTGCCTCTTTTCTTTTGCGTTCTTAAGGGATTTTTATTTTTTATTTATTTTTATTTATTTATTTTATTTTTATATATTATTTTCGTTTTGTTGTTTCACGTTCTACAGTAATATCACATTTTTATTTTATTATATTTTATTTATTTATTTTTTCTCTCCTTATTGCGTTCTTCAGGGTTACTGTCATATTGTTTTGTTTTGTTTTTTTTATTATTATTTTTTTTTTTTTCTTTGCAACACGGGAAAATCTAAATATATATATATACAGGGTGTTTCAGTTAAACGTTTCAGAACTTCTAAGAGGGGTAGGGTACATCCTGACAACTCGAAATCATATAGCAATGTGGGGTCGGAAATGCTTTCCTGAAGCGGTGTTGTACACAGAAGCACCATAAAGAAAAGAGACCGTAAGTGAGAAATCGTTTTAATAATACATGAAAAGAAGCAAAAGGTACATGGATTAAAGTAAGTGTTCGAAGTTTCTTCCACGGGCTACAATGCACGCCTCACATCTCCGACGCATGGACATCCGAACATTCTCGAATACTCCAGGCGAATTTCGAATTTCTTCGGCAGCTACTGCGATTCTTGCAACCAGCTCCTCAGCATTGTCAACAGGGGTGTCATAAACTAGCGATTTCATATGACCCCAGAAATAAAAATCAAGACATGATAGGTCGGGTGACCGAGCAGGCCAACGCACGGGACCACCACGTCCGATCCACTGTTGACCAAATGTGACATCCAGGTAGTTACGAACATCTCCGCTATAATGGGCAGGGGCTCCATCGTGTTGGAACCACATTGTCTGTTGCGTCGATGCAGAAATCTCTCAAAAGTTGTGGCAATACTTGCTGCAGAAAGATCAAGTAGATAGGTCCGGTTAGACGACACGGTAACAGGTAAGGTCCGATGAGGTGATCTCCCATAATACCGGCCCATACATTGACCGAAAATCGAATCTGTGCTGCACGACGTCATATTGCATGCGGGTTCTCGACCACCCAGATATGGTCGTTATGCGTGTTGAAAATTCCTTCCCTTGTGAAGGATGCCTCATCGGAAAACAACACTTCAGCAGGAAAAAGGGGATTTGTAGCACATTTTCCAAGGTACCACTGTGCGAAAGCAATACGAGGTGCATAATCCTCCGGTTGCTGTGTCTGGACACGCTGCACGTGAAACGGATGCATGTCTTGTTCTCGGAGAATCCTCCAGACGCTGCAATGGGAAACCCCGACTGCGTTTGCTAGACTTCGTGTACTCGTTCTTGGATTTCCCTGTACATGCTGCAGCACATTCTGTTCGACGGCTGGAGTCCGTGCTGTTCTTACCCTGTCCCTGTCAGCTCTTTCAAATGAACCTCTCTCAGCTAACCTCTGGTGCAGTCTTGCAAAGAAATTATGACTGGGAATACGCCTCGTCGGATATCGTTCCGCGTACAAACGCTGTGCGGCTGGCCCACTACAACACCGCTTCAGGAAAGCATTTCCGACCCCACATTGCTATATGATTTCGAGTTGTCAGGATGTACCCTACCCCTCTTAGAAGTTCTGAAACGTTTAACTGAAACACCCTGTATATATATTTTTTTTTGCACCACGGGAAAACTTAAATTTTCTCTTCTTTTTTTCTCTCTTCTCTGGAGTGGGCCCCCCTGGAGGAATCTGCCCACATTTTGGCAACATTAGATGGATCAGAGTCTCGCATTGAGGCAGTACGTGTTTAGCTGGGACTGGCCCACCTTCCCGTGGTGTTGACGAGTACCCAGAATCATCTGTCCAGGTGACTGATGATTCTGGGTAGCCAAGAGGCCAGAACAGAAGAACAGAACACACGCATAATACACACAAACCTACGCCACACACATCTGGCCCATTTGTAGTGATTCTGTTCTTCACAGAAATACGAGGCGGAGTTGAACTAACGTTCTAGGAGCCGCCCCTTACAAAAACACACGTCCACACACATGGCCACAACCCACCCCCATGGCTTGCCACAAACTATAGGATTATTCGGTGGACGGCCTTTCGAGGAACCTTCTTTTGCTCGGGGGTCACTCGGAGTGGGGGCGCAGAAGATGAGCGAAACGCTGCTGCAGACCTCAAGCTAGTTTTCAGGAGGTATCATCTCCTCGCAGACGCTGTCTTCAGTGGGCATAATTATCTCTCTCTATCTCTCCTCACGAGAGAGAGAGAGAGAGAGAGAGAGAGAGAGAGAGAGAGAGAGAGAGAGAGAGAGAGAGAGAGAGAGAGGCCTAAGACTGTGGTGTACTTGGCATCATTAGCACCAAGATGCTCAACAATACCACCTTTGGTGATAATAACTGTTCTACAATATCACTAACTTTGGCCCCTGGTATACACCCTAGTCTCAGTCTTCCTATATCCTTTCCTTTTACTTTTTCCCATTTCATCTTTTCTCTCGGTGTTTTCTTTTTATTCCCCTTTTTCTTTTTCTACTGTCTCTCCCTCTCTTGTGCAAACCAGTACAACACTTTGGCAGGACAAATAAAGAATTTAAGGATGCGGCGTCTGTATTACCTGTCACAAGAAAACTTATTAAGGTAAGCATCCAAAGATTGGACACATGAAAGCTGAAAACTTATCGGATGGAGACGGCGGAGATGTACTGAGACACCGATTGGAAACATATTTCGTTAGAAAAATGCAAGTTTTGATGTTCAGTACGATCTCCTACTGGAAATCGAGAGGTCAGCACCCCCTCGGGGGAGAGCTTTATACAAGTTTTTGCTGTGCGTGTGAGAAGCTGGAAGATATGGGGACTATTTCTCTGCTCGACCTCGAGCATCTTCTCCTGGTTGTCGGTGGTTCTTCATAAACATCCTGCAGGTATTCAGTTCAATTTCACTTAGTCTGGAAATGGCAGGTTCAACATTCATCTCGACCCACCGTTGTAGTGACGCTTTTGTGACACGGGACATTGTCACTCTGCTCCAAATTTCCAACCACTCTGCAGAGAATTTCCAAAATAGAACCCTTGATTCCACCGACGGCTGCAATCATAATTTCATAGACATAGATGAAACAGGCCCACATCGCTCCCACTTTAATTATTATCGATGCTCGCACAGAGCGCTTCGATCGAATAGCATCGTATTGGTCTCTGAACCAGTTACGATCAAAATTGACGAGCCTGTTGTATTCTTGTACCTGTCAAGCAGCTGAAGTAAGATTACTCGTATGCACTTGATATACTTTGGAAAAGAGCCATTTGTGTTTTGACTGCTTGTTCATTCACTCAATAGCCATTGGAATTTACCTTTCCATGAACTCGGTTTTATTTTCTCTTTCCATAAATAAGTTCCAGAGACTCCACCAGAAAGTATCATCCTCTCACCAAATTACAGGGAGTGATCACTGAATTATGACCCTACCTAATACCATATTGGTCCATCATTCTCGCGAATAACAGCCACAATTTGGCTAGGCATTGGCTCCACTAGATGTCTTCAGAGTACTGTGGACAGTTCCAGATGGTTCTGTTGCCAATTCAGCCAAAGATAAATCTGATTTGCTAGCGTCCTACTTTTCTTCTAACTTGTGTTGATGATCTTGGTAAACCGTATCCTACCATTCCCAGTACACACCATTCAATGCCCCTGTGCTCTTCTATCAAAATATTAGAAGAATTTTCAGCAATCTTGATTCTAAGAAAGCTCCAGGTTCTGATGGTATTTCTCCACTCTAAAAACCTGTGCTCCTGAACTTCTGAACCTGTTCACCTTACTCCTGTTATGTGTTGCCTTTTTTTTTACTTTCTTGTTCCACACGTGTTTTCCTTTCTGCTTGGAAATTTGATCATATCCAGTCAATTCCTTAAATAGGGTGATAAATCCTTGCCATCTAATAGCCGTCCCATTGCAATTACTTCTACTCTTTCTAAAATATTTGAGAAATCAATTAACCGCAAACTCTTAAACTGTCTAGAAATCTTCCATCTGATCAACGATTTCCGTTGTGGACTAATTCAGTGGAAAGGTTTGGTGAAACTCAAGTAGGTGATAGTACTTAACCAAATTTCGTTAATCAAATTTCGGATTCACTTGAGCACAGGACGCAACCCGCACATGAAGTAGACACGGAAAAACTGAGACCGTCAGATTCACATGTGGAATTGACCCCTGACTCATTACTGGCAGAACAAAATCTCATCATGCAAAAATCAAGTAGTTCCCAACAGGATAACATCCTATCAACAGAGATCTCAGCAATAGTTGATCAAGCATCACTCGAACACAGTCCACTCTTTGTCTCGCTCCTCACAAATATCGAGACAACTCTATGTAAGAAGCTATCCCCAATTAATAATATCCTCGCAGACCTACTGCTTGAAAACAAGCGACTACGAGAACAAAATGAATGCATGCACAAAACGTTGGAGGTATTGGGAAAAAACTTTGATGACCTGAAGCACTCTGTTTGTGATCTTGCTGTTCAAACTAACCATCATGTGCAGCATCCTCCGGACGGACATGTTCATGCGAAACTGAGAGCTCCTACCTAAACCACCCCATCTTTATTATCACATGACTCCTCTCCATCCCCCTTTCTTACAAGATGTGAGTCTGAAGTTGTGTGCCTGAAATCACAGCAGATGCCAGTGAATAATCTGGAAATACTGCCTCCCAGAAGATCCAAAAAAGTCATCAGGAGCAAAACCTGCCAAATTGCACCTTTTCGCGATCACAAAACTCATATATGGGGTCCTCGCGCTCGAGACCGGATAATGCTCTGGCTGCGGAAGTACATGGCAATTGTGGCTCCACCTCAAACAACGTGAAGGGTAACCATTATACAGGGACTACGATTGTATCTAATGTAAAGACCCATAGAGACACTACAACGTATGCAATGATTGCAAGCCAACGAACAAAAGAACAAACACTGACCCGTAATCCAACTCTTAAGGAACTGAGCCCCAATCTTAAAGTTACTGGAACCAATTTGCACTTCAGCAAGTGCAAATTGCGAACACTAGAATGATGGACAAGCGGATGCGTAATGTCTTCATTAGTAGGCTGTCCCCTGCTACCTCAGCTGATGACGTGGAAAACCTTCTTGCTGCATTCAAAATGAATGGTAGAGTCACTAAGCTGTCCACGAAATATCCCACCTACGCCTCCTTTAAGATCGATGTAGCTGATGCAGATTTTGAAGCACTCTTCAATCCTGAAATCTGGCCTGCTGGAGCTCTTGTTATGCCATATTTCGAGCACCGATATAGAAGTAATGGAAAGGACTCCCACCAATGGTACCCTGATTCATAGCAATCCCAGATCTTGTTACCGCAACCAGAACCACAGACACAGAACACCAATATGCCGATCCCTGTGCTCATCAGTCCTAGAGACACCCCGCTGAATCGAGTAGTGGCATGTCAGAGACCACCCGTCCGTATCAAAGTACCCAGAATACTTGCCTGCACCATCTTTTATCAGAATGTGCGTAGTCTTAGGAACAAGCTTGATACTATGGAGCAAATTCTGCTCCCCGGACATTTTGACCTGCTCGCCATCACCGAAACCTGGCTGAATGATGATGAGGAATTCCTAGCGGCAGCTGCCCCAGCTGATTATGGGGTCGTATTGACATCTCGGATTGCACGCAAGTGTGGAGGCGTCGCAATATTTTACAAGAAATCCACTTTCAAGCTATTGGATAATAAATCCAGTAGCTCTCCTAACTATGAAGCAATCCTCGTTACGTTAGGATACAAATTCGTGACGTTTGACGTCTGTGTGCTGTATATACCCCCAAAGCCGTCCCAGCAAATCATCCTTGAAGTTTCCAACTGGTTA
This sequence comes from Mastigoproctus giganteus, assembly GCF_048544385.1. Lineage (NCBI taxonomy): Eukaryota > Metazoa > Arthropoda > Arachnida > Uropygi > Thelyphonidae > Mastigoproctus > Mastigoproctus giganteus. The sequence continues at coordinate 283,450 of NW_028328301.1, read as the reverse complement.
ATCAATCAGCTGCATCCCACAGCTTCTCACTTAGTTTGTGGTGATTTCAATTTACCTCCTCAACTATATAATCTGAAAAAGGATCTTCTGGCACACTTCAGATGTGCTGACCTACAACTTATTAATGAAGCTCCAATGAGGAGGAATAACCTCTTAGATCTAGTTCTAGCCTCTATCCCTTGCACCCTTGATTACATTGCAGAAACGTCATTTGACTCTGATCATGTCCCAATACATGTGACTGCATATCTGCTAGTCCCCAAATCAGAAGCCAGAAGGACAACAAAAAAGGTTGACATCACTAGTCCCAACTTACTTCATGTAGATAAGTGCCTCAGAGCCGCCTCTCTCATTCCCTGGGTGGCCTTAGAGACTTGTGACCCAGAACTAGGTGTGAACATTCTCACAAACTGGATCAACACGGTTGCCAAATATGCCGCCTCTAAAAAAATCACAATCAGTCCATATACAAGACTTTGGTGGAATTCTGAACTCAAAATGAGTTTCCAGCTGAAGCACAGCTCCATCGCACCTGGAAACAGTCTCAAAATGTCAATGATCGCATCGTTTATTCAAGGGCACGGGCTCATTTTAATCGCCTGAAATCTGAGGCAATCAAATTATACGTTAACCGAGATCTGGCTAAAGGAAAAATTCCATACAAGAAAGTGAACCCTCACTTTCCTTTACAACTTGATCCTGAATTGTGGCTCGATTTCGTCACAAGATTTAACCGTAATCCTATGCCAAACTCAGATCTAGCTCTACTAACAGAGTCTCTCCACTCGCTTTCTCATAGACGTACTGTTTCTGTGTATGCCTCTTCTACAGATGCTTCCATCGGCATTGTTCTTCTCAATTGGCTTCTATAATTTCTGCTCTCTCTTCAAACGAGACCGAGAAAGGAGTCAGCATGATTTCACTGTCCAACTTCAAAATAAAGGTTTTTAGTAATCTGAGCAGAATTTCTAGAAAGGAATTAATGCTTTTATGTGAAACAAATGAAATAAAATATGCAGTGTATTTTTACTGGGGGAAGGTGGCGTAATGCGGTTTAATGTTCAACAGAACAACGGAGTTCAATTGGGCATAAAAGTGGAGGAAGAACTTTAAAAAAGATGTATCCATTTTTAGAAGAGATTTGAATTCCGTGCGCAACGTGTTATTTACTCTTCTTACAAAATAAGTGCAAAAACGAAGTCTTAAACTGCGTTTGAAGAAATTTACGAAGACGCGAAGAACAGTTTACTTAAAAGAAAAGAAAACTACCGTAAATTGGCCGTCGTCGGGAGAAGAAGTCTGCGTTTAATCATTTTTCGCCGTTCCGAGCGAAATGCGCGGGGATGAAAGAGATGGCCACGAAGCCTTCGTGGAATTAGGCTCTGCCTTCTGTGTCATTCATCGGGTTTATTTTGAAATCGATTAAGCGCAGATTTTTGACTTCCCATCCCTACTTCCATGTACCAACTTTGTTAAATACGTTTCTGTTCGCCCCTCAGAGGCGCCTCCGTAGCCAGGTGGGAAGGAGCAGCAGCAATGCATAGCACACGCTTCTTGATTAGACCGGGGTTCGAGTCCGTGACCACCAAATACTGAAGATGGGGAAAGGTCAGGGAATGATCACCGCATATCCCCGGAGCAATACGGCCTTAGTTGCTAATGCTCTCATATAACAAGAACAGCCCCTCAGAACCCAATGTATTAAATTACTAACAGAACGCCACTTCTTTATTTTTGTTAAAGTTCCTTCTTCATATCGAGCCCGTTATCGCACGCACGCCAATTGTAAACTTTCGCTAATTAATGATGGCGTGTCTTGGGTCTCTTCTCTCGTGGATGTTTCATATTCAACGCTTTCATTTCGTACCGTCGAGTACAAAATCATCGGAGAGGTCACAGTGGAAACTGTCGCAACAGAAAGTGAAATCCTCATTTGGATGTCTTTTGTACGTCGAGTGGTGCGGGCGCACTCGAATGCGAATAAGGATGCCGGACTTGAGAAAAGGCATAATACTTTTAATCACACATACTGTCTTGACCTGTTCTTAAACTACAAACCTTGAAGGCGTCCCCTTTGTGATATCAAGCCGATACTTTAGTCTTAAGAGGTTGGCTCAGCGATGAAAGAAACTTTTACGAAGCCTCAGCAACATCGACGTTGGAAATACACGGGGGGACACAGTAGGGACAGTACTTGTACATTGGTCATAGAGGGCGTTCTTATTCCTTCCCTGCACATTACGTTAATATAAAAACAAGATTTAAATGCTCGCGAATATTTTGTTAGGGGAAATGCTCTCTGGTGTCATCGAGGCAGTAGGAAGGAGAAGACAAATAAATTAATTGGAGAAGAATGGGACATCACGAAATCGCCAGAGAACAAATTCCTGAAGTGCAGAGGTCACGCAATGTTTGATGAACGCGCACAAACAACTCTTCGATTTTTTGGGGTTGCGATAAAGTTCTTCAGAACGCGAAATCTGCACTCGGAGTATTAAAAGCGTTTTTACGTGAGCTGACGAGGACTCTCTTTGAAAGATCGAATATGTGTCAAGGAAGGAAACCCTAAACTGAATCGGAAACCGAAGAGTGAAGCCTCGTGCTGGTAGCAACGTGAAAGTGAGAATTTGTTGCACGAGTTCATCTCTCTGGGTTGCTTCTTCTTAGAGGAGTTGCTAGAAATAAAACGAGCAGAAATCGATGGAAATTTTAATTAGGATGCACTGAGTTCCATTAGGGTGACCCAGTAATTACTTCTGGAAATATCCATTATCTCTTCAGGAACACCTCCCATTTATGCTGCTCGAGCTTTAATGGTAATTATTCGAAATGTTATTAAACCCGGTATTGCGAACCCTCCTTCCAGCGGCTCCTCACTCTCCAAACAAAATGAAGCATAAATAGAAACGGAACTCATTAAACAGAAACACATTAAGTGAACTTATGTGATGAATGTCAAGGTAATCCTTCGGTCGATACCGAAGAAATCGTTCCCTCATTTAATTCCATTTCTATCTCGTTAAGCCCCACCACCCTACCCCTTAAAGTCAAAGATTCATCATGCGCAGTTCCTTACTTCGCGAGAATCCGAACACGACGGGATCTTCACCCACGCCTACCACATTTCTCTTCTTTTATGTCTTGCGAGTAACAAAATGTGGCTGCCATTACCACCCACAGCTAAAAATCACAGGGGCAAATATTCCTATGTCCGCATAGCCTAAACCCATGCACGGTGTTAATGAAAACGCGCATTCTCTAATGTTTTGAAGAAGCCTTGAGAGAAGAACGCCATCAGTGTCTTTGAAAGTCATAAACCGGAAAACGTGTAATACTGTGCATCTGTTGATGCCTGAGAAAGAAAAGATGCTCGTTCACATTTGACCCCAACTTCTGTATTGTCGGGAAATACTTGTGAACCCTGGTTAGGAAGGGATTTAAATAGCAGTTCAGAAGAACAGTGCCCGTTGGTGCCCATGTAAATCTTTCACGAAGGGGAAAACAGCAGAAACTGAACGTTTCCTAGGCTTCGTAAAAGAGGGGCCATCGATTAACCTGGCTGCCATTTTCTTAATGGAATCTTCAAGATGGAAAGAGCTTTAAGGAACATCACTCCAAATGTGAAAACAATATTCTCCGGTAAATTGTATTTGAGATTTGTAAATAAGGATGAAGAGTTCTTTAACAGAAAAGTAAAGCCGATAGTCACGTCTGGTCCTCCGCTCCTGAAATACGTTAAAACCTTCCTAAACATAGAATATGGGACACTCAGGTGACTAAACAAGATTTTCCAATTCGCCTTCACTATCTCCAGAGGCATTTTGTATGAAAAAAAATGGAGTGGACACCGTGGATGTTTATCATTTGGACAAATACAGTATTCATATCCTGGCCAAGCATTTCACAGGAAGATAGGATGCGCCAGTACCTACAGGCATCATCTCGCACCTACGAAGTCAGAGGCAATCGTGCAGCCTGCAATTTAAGCCACTTCTCTCTAATCTAAACTGCTTGAAAGGTTTAAACAGGATGTTCCCACTAAATGCCATAAAAACCCTAAACCGGTTTCAGGTTAACTGTGAAAAACTGTGCTCCAATAAGGCCTACAGAGAATGGCTACCTACCAACAAACAACTGAATTGCAACACAACTAGCTGGAACCCACCCACAGCCTTTTAGTACTTTGAGTTATGCTGTCAGCACGACATTCGGGAGGGAAGTTTAATACATTTTAGTGTGACGAATGCTCCTCTACGAAGCCATCTGGAAAGGAAGAACAAAATTGTTATATTAATACACATTTGCTTTATTGCTAAACTGTAAATAATTTTGTTAATTTATCCACTGCATTGTAAATACACCCCTCTGGCTTGCACGCCGTCCAAGGGGCGATTGTATCTCTTACAATCAATTGAAAAATAAATAAACAAATATCATCGTACAAAAGTTCGAAGAAAAGTAGGTCAAGAATCAGTTGGCTTTTTCTTCAGCTGAGGATTAAACAGAACCTTCATTTTGCAACACGCGGGGCGGAAGGGTTATTGAACAGACGTTGCTCCTAACTGCTTAGGCAAGCGACCAGATTGCTCGACTACCGTTTGGGCAAGAAGCAGGTTTTCTACTCTTAGCCTGTTCAAAATCTAGTTTGGACTGATTAATAACTGCTTTACAATTGTCGCGAGCTTTGGTGTAGGCAGAAAATGAACCTGGAGATTTGGATGCAAGCCAGTTGCGATATGCAATATTCTTCTCTTGAATAGCCTTTTGAACATTTATTGGAAAACCAAGATAAATGTAGAGAAAGATTTAAATAAATGACGAGATTTTAAAGTGCAGTTTGGAATAAAATATTTCATTCCTACAAGAATAATTTCGCTGACGCGATCTGAGCCAACATTGAAATCAAAATATACAAAACAATAATCCAGCCAAGGAAAAGAAGGATAGAAATCTCGCAGATAATCTACTTTGGCATTCTTGCCAACACGAAATTGAAAATAGTCGTGAGAGAAAGTCTCCATTGGAGAAGAACTACTACAAGTTGTCATCTGAGCTGCTTATAGGACACCACCCACCTCGACTTTGAAGGGTTGTTCGTGAGAAAAAGATCGAGAGCGTTGGCTGCGTGGTGAGAATCATCTGGCATTAGAGTTGGTAAATGGACAATCGGTGCAAGATCACTAGTAATCGCAAAAGCCTCGCCATCTCGACCACATGGGTTCGTATGACTATAAAACAGAAGAAAGCCGGATTGTGAACATTAAAATCACCAAGGAAAATTACCTCACTGCTAGGAAAGTTGGACTGGAGAAATTCAAGTTGCAAAGAAAGGAAGTCAAAGAGCTCCAAGTGATTACTGGAGTTCGGAGAACGATAGAAGAAACAGATGAATTTGTAGAATGTGGTAGAGAGATTTTAATCCACAGAAAATCGAAAGGAGGAGATTCTAAAATACTGAGACTCCGACAGGGAATATCAGAGTAGACAAGTACAAGTACCACCTTTGAGGAGAAAGGAATCATTCAGCAAATAATTTGGGCAGCTGAGATGATCAACCGATAACTGAGATTCTGTCAGAAAAAGTTCATGGGGTTTGGCAGATTGTAAGTGGAAATGGACAGCAACTGAGACACATATATTTGCGAAATTATAGAGGAAGTGTCTGGGAGGTTTAGATCTTTTTGCAGAAATGCTTGTGTTTTTAGTTTACTTTTTTTCTGTGGTTTCTTGTAATTTTTTTTTTTTCGTAATTAATACCCATTAGTAATATACGCCCTCGTGGGTAGCACAAATCGTGGAATCCCTGTCCACCCCCCCCCACACCGGGTGAAAAACGCACCAGTTCTAGTCCCGTCAATGACGAGAGTAATTTTTATGGTGTTTTTCGAAAGGTGGCTGAGTTAGTCGGTCTCAGCCGAGGGCAGCATGGTTTCTCCTCCCGAAACCAGATTTTTTGTCTAGCAAACAGAAAATGACCACAAAACACACACATGCAGTTAACAGACAATAAATAAGGCGTAATATGCTCTTAGTCGCCGATGCTCATAAAATACTACAACAACAACAACAACAGTAAAATATAAAAGATGTTTATACGAAATTTTAAAAACCTCTTAAAAGAATGAATAAAGTCATACCTACCCCATGTTTTACCACAGAATCTTCTACCGGAATCTCTGTTCCTATTTCAAGCTTCAAAACTTCGAAACTCGACGAACTGTTCTTGATCTCAAATTGTTGTACCACATCTTCGCTGGTTCAACCTACCTGCCAGATCTTCTGTGCCATATTGACCTTCACGCTCCAGTGATGGCTACTAGACAGAAGACTACATTCCACATCGGTAACTCCAGATTAGAGATATCCAGGAACTCCTTCTTCAAAAGAACATTGTCACTCATGAACGAGTTTAATCTGCATATGGCTGTGAACAAGAAACAATTTCACAGAACTATTTGGAGTAAGCTGACCGATTGACGGATGAGTTCTGGATTAAAGATGTCCTCATTCTTCATCACTTCCAAAGACCATGAATCAGCAGAAGGTATTTGTCAGATGGCAAATAGCACAATCCGAGAATTTGAGAGCTACCTGGATTGCATCGGGCTCCGTATTAATGCGCAGAAGTCTGCCCAAATGACCATAACTTGCAAGCAGAATAAAAATGACATCTCGATCTCTGTGAACGGGTCTAATGTGGTAAAAGTGCACTCTCACCTGGACCTGGGTCTTAAGTGGGATGACAGACTCACCTTTGCTCAACACTTCGCCCATATGAAGACAAAAATATTCGCCGCTTTATGGGCTACTAGACAGGAACTTATAGGAATTAGGGATCCTCAGCTAGCGACCAAGTACATTTTAATGTGTGTCCTGCCAATTGCAATGTATGCCTCGCAAATCTGGTCTTCAGCTCCAGTTTCACATTATAAGTCCGTCCTTGGGATCGAGTACTGGTTCTTGCGATGGCTTAACAGAGTTGCTGGCCACCCTTTTACTATCTCAAGGGCCATTCTCTACTCAAACCTTAACATCACACCCTGGATGCAGCGGACAATTAACAGGAACATACACACTCTCGCACAAATGCTCACAGGCAGAGTGGATGCTCCAGTCCTGGATAATATTCTAGTCAAACCGCGTGCCACTGCTAGACGTTGCGGGGAAGTAAATAATCCACTGCGTTCAGTCCTAAACAATCTTAGTAGCCTGCAAAGATTCTTCCCATCAAATGCAGCGAAAATATTTAACTCACTACACATAGATGCCGAAAAACTGTGTGAGGATGCAACATACCGGAAAGAGATCTTCCAGGATTCGTACAGACTTACCGAAATATGAATCGGCTGCAAAGTACTAAAGAATTGTGAATAAAAGTGAAGCTTTCTGCTTTAAGAACAATAATAATGTGTTGACTGTAAAAATATACCTTCTGTAACAGTTATGTAAATATGTAAGTTTTATGTGGAATTATTAGTGAATTGTAAATATATGAGTTGTATAATGTATGTACAGAATGATTAATGTGTAAATACCGGATATATTAAACATAAAATGTGTATATAATATTTCGGGACGAGACTACGTGTTCAGTATATGTAACCCACTGCACGTAGTATCTCGTACCCTGATATGTACTTAGCACCCTCCTGGCACTTTGCCGTCCCGGGGTGGTTTCCTTATGGAAATAAACGGATCATAATAATAATAATAATAATAATAATATATGTGCTGTATAATGTATGTACAGAATCATTAATGTGTAAATACTGTATATATTAAACATAAAATGTGTATATAATATTTCGGGACGAGACTACGTGTTCAGTATATGTAACCCACTGCACGTAGTATCTCGTACCCTGATATGTACTTAGCACCCTCCTGGCACTTTGCCGTCCCGGGGTGGTTTCCTTATGGAAATAAACGGATAATAATAATAAAAAAAAAAAAAAATTAATTCGCGCGTGTGTGTGTGAGATGATGTCTCCTGCAGCAAAGAGTTTACATAGCGCTGGACTTGACGTCACGAATATCTTTTTTATCTTTGTGAATTGGACTTTTCCCGTTTGAATTAACTTTCATTGTACAAAGTACATTAGTCTACCATTTATTTTTATGTTTTGTACAACCTTTGCTATGCTATACGCTTTAACTGGGCGAATGCCTGTTGTGTATATCATATGTTAAAAACAAATAAATAAATAAATAAATAAATACAAAATTCTGACTGGGATCTGCCATTTCAAGACAACTTATGGAGGCAGTTGTCTTGCAATGTGACGAACGTTGGAATCGTCCCATGTACGCCCTCTACAATCGGGTACTGTGAAAAATTACATAACTTAGGATCCTATCTCCATCAATTTGGCCTCCTCATTAACCCTGCCAAATCAGCACAAATTGTCTTTTCTCTGAAGCGCCAACCCACTGAAATCCAAGCCTCTTTAGACGGCATTCCCTTCCCAGTGGTCAAGATGCATACAGACTTGGGAGTCGTCTTCGACTATAAACTGAGCTTCAGCCCCCACATTGACAAGCTCACAGCAAAATTCTGTCAAATGCGCTGGACCACAAAACAACAACTGCTTCACGTCAGGGATCTGGATGTGACTCGTCGGTACGTATACACCTCAGTATACTCCGTCGTACTGTATGCCTCGGAAATTTGGGGGTCCGCGGCTCCTACCAACATCAAGCGCGTGTACTCCGCCGAATACTGGCTCCTTCGTTGGATCACGCAAAAACATCGTCGTCCACCCCAGCAAAGGACAACTGCGATGGCGACGTCACTTCACTTTGCCCGACTTCCAGATCTTGTATTTGAAAAACGACTTGTTCTCACTGTCAAGATGACAACCGGAATGGTCTCGGAGCCAAGCATCTGGGAACTGTGTGGCTGGAGGATCCGTCTACCCGGACTGAGGTCAGCTCCCACGCTCACAGCTCACTATAACAGACTAGCACTCAGTGACCGCTTTCTCCCTAGGGAGATGCTCCCCACAATCCTTTCAAGAGCCTGACCTTGGCCAGGCAAAGTGCACATTGATAAGGGCAGCATAATAATGCCCAATATATTGTAAATAATGTTCAAAGCACGATGTCTTTATGAATATGTTGTAAATAAAGTCAACAATATCTTCATGAATATAAATATTAATATAACATAATGTAAATATGAATATATTTATTATTTCACTATAAATACTGTCAAAAGCATATATTCTGTAAATAATCTGACACTGATTCAATTTTATTGTTGGCTCTGGGGGATGAGCCCGAACTTCGATGTGGGCCCCGTTCCCCCAAGGCTATTATTGTCCACCATCCAATGTAAAACTCCTGGCATTCCTGCTGTGAAGGGTCTATTGTATATACCACGTTTGTATACAATAAAGATTATATATATATATACTGTCAGTTATTATTATTATCTCTCGTCTATACATTAAAAAAGTTTTCCTCCTAGTGATATTTATTCGAGCCAATCGGAGAAGAGGGCGCGGCAATTACGACCCTACAAATGAGCGGGTAAATAATTACATCGTTGTGTTCCATTGAAAGACAACTGTCTCCAGAACGTTCACCAACCTCGTGCACGTGCTTCTGTAATACATGCTACGCGCGACATCAGTTGTGTTCCATTGTGATGTCAGCTGAAGGAGGGACCCGATTTGGTTTGTACCTTTATAAATAGTTTGGTATTTTGCAAATATTTTAAATATTCGTATAGTTTGTAAATATTTTAGTCCCGCTCTTTGAGACGCAACAATATTCGTCATGCATTGTGGGAACCCGAAACAAAAGGTCTATTCCGAAGCGACCTTTGTAAACGCGGGTAAATATGCGATAATTAATCCGCCTTGAGAATGCCGCGTGGGGGAAGTAGGCAAGGGGACAATAGGGATGCGGGTCACATGGTACAAATGGGCGGGGCATTTACGTCACTACAAATGCGCATGTAAAAAACACGTAGGTCATTTCCTGATTAGTTATCGATCGCATTGGCATAGCGTTTGGGTAAGGCAACACCTGTAGTTTCCCGCATCTGCACCATCAGTACTCTTTTTGCGATGAATCAGAACCTCTGAAAAAGCCAGAAAAGTGTTTTGTGCTATATGTGTAATTTAGTGCTGGGTTCTGTTCTTCGTGCTGGTTTCTTGGTTGCAGGCCCCCTAGTGGGACTCCACGTTGCCCGCCACCACCACCTGGGAGGTGAGCCAGGCTGTTCACAGTACTCTGGCTGCTCTCGATCAGGGGTCGAATAATGGAGACCCAGAAAAGAAAAAAGCATGAGTGGAGAGATAGCCGAAGGATGGGAGTAAAAGGGGAGGAAGAACATCAGTGCGTTTTGATATGTGTGTGTCTTTTACATAGAAGAGAATTGACTTACTCCGTCATACCTCTACATTTTACGTAGAAAAGCGTGCGGGCGGGTTGGCGAGCGAAGCGTTATTATTATTATCCTTTTTTACTTCCAGATCAGTGGGCACTCCCGGAATAGAGCCTGGTTCGGGTAGAAGGCGTACATTATGCAAATTCCAGTTGATTACATCGGTTTAATTTACAAGATAGAAAAACACATTGTATTTTCGAAAATGCGAGATCTGACAAATACTGCAATCATCTGTGGGAAACATCTTTATTATCGCATCTGTCCATGCTAAAGTTATTCTGTGTAGCCCAGCTCAGCAAAGCAGTGTTTCTTTTGAAATTTTACAAAATGGCCCCGTATTGGTGTCACTCCTCGTTACAAATTGCTTCCCCGTGTCACGCTTCCGATTTAGAATTTTTTCTTTTTTGGTTCGTCTATTTTTAATAGCAAGGCGTTCATTATGAAGTCGATCTACCTAATTTCCCGGCCAATGCCTGTTCTCTCCTGGCAGAATGAACCAACTTTCTTAATGCTGTCGACTCGTGGTTCCACCAAGCGCAGTTCCTCGGGGGTGACAATCTTGTTCTTCGTTCACTTATGCGACGCCTTCGGCAGAGAAGTAGAAATTTGATGGTACAAATTAACCTACCCCAGTCCAGTTAAACGTTATGAAATCAGTGTTTGTGGCTCTTTCAAATGCATTCCAGTCAATATTCCATTTAGAAAATCTAGTCGTAATGCAAAGCACCACCACCGTCTCTTTAATTTCCTAACTCTGCGGTCGCGTGTCGTCCAGTTTAAAACCTCGTTACGAAACCCGCAGTTGTTTTATTCAATGTTCGACTCTTCGATAATAAATTGTATAAATACCAGGTATAATGAGTGCATTTAGGAATTCTTGCAGCATAATCCCTCTAGAGTCCGTCGTCCAACTGTAACATTTGCATCCGAAAAGATAACTTTGGAAAAGTATTTTTAGCGCGCTCCAAATGATTAAGTAATTCTTTAAAGTCAACAAAAGGTGAAAATAAATTGAAATTAAATAAAATGAAATTGAATAAGACGTAACTATAACACGTGCTGCATTTTTGAATTTAAAATGCGAATTGTAACTAATTGTTGAGACGTATAACAGTCCAGCCTTTGGACCTCCTTCCTCGTACTGCGTTACTCCATTGGAAATCCCGCGATCCTTGAAGTTTGTTGGGCAGATGCTAAGAAAGAACGAACGAACAAGTATATAACGTCATATCTCTTTTAATTGTGCCAAAACTGGCTTACGACTCAATATCACAACGAATATGAGAACCGAAATACAAAACACGCCATCCAAAAGGGAGGAGTCATCGCATTTCACATTCCCGATAAAAAGTAAATTCACAGAAGAGAAATTCCTCCCCTGTTAGCAAAATTAGTCCGCAGAAAGTCCAGCTTCAAAGCGAGTTCAGATGCGGCTGTTTCTCGCAAAAATAGGCACAGATCGTGACACCCGTTTCTTCTTTGCAACCGACCGCAGCAACATTACCCCTGTCATTCTTAAAACGAGTTTCTGGCTTCAGAACGGGTTCGGCACTGCTGATAGCATCGGTGGATTGCGATCTACAAACGGATATTGAGCGGCTCACGATCTGTCCGTAACGCTCTCAACTATACACTTTCAGCTAATCTTGACGCGTCCTGTAGATAAAGTACAAGTGCGGAGGGGACACGCATGAATCGCTGAAGTTTTTTGGATGTGGGTGTCGCACCGAGAATATTTCTAGCTCGTTGACATCACGTGGCGTTGCGAGCGCACTTCTGGAGATAAACAGACGGGTGTGTGTCGGAGAATGAACCAGCAATTGAAGTGTTGTGAACTTCGATGGAACTCTGGCCCTGTGTATGGAAGAGAAAAAGTAGAGTTGATAAACGCAAGTTGGATCCGTTGCCACATACCACAAGGATTCATCACTTTCAATCTCCGCGCCATTTTTGCACGATCGTCCTCAGTCTTAGAATCCCTTTGAGTTTTGTTGCTCATTCGTTTATTTCTTCATTAGCAGCAAGAGGGATTCCGAAGTCTGACTTGCTAGGAGAATGTCAACTGTACGCTGCATTCTGCCCTACCCGCATCCCAGTCAACCAGAGTGGGAGATGGCTTTCTGGCTTTTCATCCTCCAAACAAACAAACCATCGTTAGAACGCACTTCATTTCAGCACTAGAAGAGTACACCGACACTTCAAGCATTTCGCGTCCTCTGCGCCTGTCGTTCATAACCCCCCTTTCCCCCACTTTACTCGGTTCCACGCTGAATGCCGCTACCTGATGTTCTGGAGGCAAATGATTAATATCAGCGTCCAGCAACGTTCCTAAAGTGGAACCGCATTCGCATAGGTCGGAGGTCAACGACGTGATCTCGTTTAAATGGGGCACTTTGCGGAGTTTCTCCGCGATGCACGTGAGTTCGCCAGAGAAGGCCCCTTCTTCGAAAGCCATTCATTAACTCAAATGAAGGGTGTGCTTGATTGAAATGGCCGCAATAATGCTACTAACTATCGTTTAATTATTAACAGTAGTGGAATCGGACATTTCCTTGAATAACGATGCGCGGCGCGGTCCGTTAATGCCCACAATCTGGCAGGGCTCCGCTGAACATGGTGGACGACGCCTCCGAGTGGTCTTAGAGTTCGCAGACAAAGACAGGGAACAAAAATTAACCCCGAAAGTCGCGAGAATGAATCGCTGGTGACCAGAATGTGTCCCGAACTTATTGGTTAGCTGCCACGAAAGTAGTTCGAACTCTGTCAGGGGGATTATTCGAACCTTCTTCCTATTGACCCCAGTTTCTTTCTTCCCCCAGTTTTCACTCTCCTTCCCCTCTCTATCTGCAACTTAGCGTACGTCCACCGCACCAAAATTTAACCTTATTATCAAAAAACGTTTCGTCCCATTTTCGGCCTCTCACCTTTCAAGCGTTGTCCCCTTGCGACCGAACTTTGAATCGTCCATTTTTTCTTTCTTTTTTTTTTTTGAGATCCTCGCCACTGGAATCTCAGGAAACTAGGTGGCAGGACCTGCCAAAATAAATGCAAACTGCTAGGTACTTGGTCTGCCTCCACGGGGCGAAAGTGGGACGATGTGGGGCCTCAGCAGAGATCTGGAGGATAAATGGCCGGAAGAACGACGGTACACGACCCCACACATTTGAACACTTTTAAATCTGTGGCCTTTACAGCGAACTGCATCACCACAAGATGTAAACTAGGCGGGATGGGGAACCCCTGGTGCCGTGCTGACCCTAAATACACTTAATTTATTCGAACCTTCCCCGATGAGAGCCTCATTTGCAGTTGTGATGACCTGTGGAGCCCTCATCCGCTAATTGAAGCTTCGCTCTAACCTTTGTACGTCTGCTGATCTACAACAGCAATCTCGCCAAAACACGATCTTCTGAGACGACTCCAAAGCTCCACCATCGTCGCCTGAGACCGACTAATTCAGCAACGTTGTGAAAAAGCCCATAAAAAGTCCTCGCGATATCGAGGGGATTCGAACCAAGACCTTTTCTATCCGGTTTAGGGAGGATGGTGATCATATCCACTGGTTACTCGCGAGGGCAAATCGTTTGTTTCTTTCGTTCTCACAGTGAACATCTCTTTCTCAACTCTCCGCAAAGCTTTGCCCTTCTTTAGGTGTGGCACGCGATGTCGGCACGTCTCAAGTTCTCTTAGACAGCGGAACAACGACCACGTGCCTGTCTGTCAGATACTGGAAGACACATCGTCTCCTCTTTTCCACCCTGAACCACTTTAACTTCACTCCCACAACTCGTAAATAACTCGTCAACTTGGAGTTATAACTTTGTAAGGTTTTGCACTGGGGAGGAACATTACAGTTCATCTGCGCAACCGCAGCAATTCATTTTGAAGTAGATTCTGGTCGTTAACTAATCTTCCTCAATACGTTTAAATCACAGCGAACTTGAACACTTTTCCTTGCATCCACTGCCGGATCTGGTTAATCAGGCCCTGGTTTCTGAGGGACTCCAATCCCTACTACGGCCTCTCCTGGGAGATGATGGACGACACACAGCGAGAAGGGGTCTTTCCAGCAATAATAAATATAATATATTTTTATTATTTATTTATTTTTTTTTTATAGAGTTTGAACCGTTGAGGCGTCAGATCTTGAGACCGCAACTGCCCCTATTCCCTCGTCGGTTTGTTTGTTTTCGGGATGAAAGTCCGAGTATTCGTTTGCGGCGTGAAAAGACAAAACAAGGAAGTCGACGTTCCTCCACTGAAGACGGAATTCGACCTCGGTCCATTTGGGACTCAAAGGAGAAAGGCGCTATCATCGGGAGGCTTCTGCAGGATGTCGCGCCGCGCGAGCCTTTTTACGAGAGTCGGCACAGGTGAGTAAGGGACGGGCAGAGTACGTTTTGCGCCGCCGCAGTAGAGTACTCGCATTAAATAACACGTCCGTGGGGGTTGTCGCGTCGCTGTCTCCCCACGTAATCGACGTGAGAACAGCGATGACCACTCCATTAATCACCCGCGCTATTTTTGCTCGTGACAGGGGCGATTAATCACCGCAGCGGCAAATCCCGCGAAATGAATTAAAAAGCGCGTGGTAGTTCGTTATTATCCTTTCGTTCGACCGAGCCTTCCGATCCATTAACGATATTACTCCAATTAGCCGCACGTGCGAGGCACGAGTCAAAAGTGCGTCTGATATCGGCAGCTCGGCTGCCGATACCTTCCTCGACCCATGCCTTCCGTCTTCCACGCGTAGCACTCGACACTGCGGAGTTCAGACATTCCTGCCGGGACGGTTCTCAGTAGGCCACCGTCTTCAGATTCATCAAAAATACCTCGGAGGAAGGGCATCTCGCAGAAGGACACGAGTCGAAATTTCTGCAGAATGACATTTGGACAATAAAAGTAAATTTAAAAAAAAAAAATTGCGAACAACAACGGAGCCATTTCTCAATTGTAGGGGATTTACGATCTCAAGACGAAATCCAGAAAGCAAACGATGGACTCTTAGAACCCGAGCCCAGCTGTTAAACGAAATGTTGAGACATCGCTGCACTTGACGTTACAATTGTGCACTTGACTTCGCAATCTTGGATGAAGAAATTCAGACGTATTTAATTCGGAACTTGTTTACGGGTCACGGACACAACCACGAGTGAGCTCATCAATTCTCGTGTACGTGCAAAGATGAAACCGCACACGACTTTCGTAAAGTTCAGTTTGCCCTTCTTTCAGAAAATGGGTTGGAACAGTTTGGAATCGCAGTGAAAGTCCTTAGATGGATTTCCTCAGGATGGCTTCAGGGCAGGAAACAGAGGATTGCGAAAAATGGTTATTCCTCAGTTGGTTTGACTTAAGAAGTGGGGTTCCCCAAGGATTAGTATTAGGACCACTGTTGTTTTTGATTTTCATAAATGACATCGATGAAGCGATAAGAGGGCGTGTTGTCTAAATTTGCAGATGATGTAAAGATTGGTAGAGTAATTAATGATCGCCGCCAAGCTGAGCTTCTTCAGAATGACCTAGATAGACTTCAGGGATGGTTAGAAAAATGGCAAATAAGCTTAAATCCAGCAAAGTGCAAGAACTGGGGGACAGTAACCCCAAAATAATTTATACCATTGGCGGAGTTGAACTAAACCCAGTACTGGAGGAAAGGGACTTGGGTGTTACGATACGGTCAGACATGAAATTCTCTGAGCATTGTAAACAGGTTGCAAGGAAGGCCCATGGTGTCCTATCGATGATCTATCGAACTTTTGCAAGTAGAGATAGGGACGTGATAATCCCATTATATAAGGCTTATGTTAGACCACACTTGGAATACTGTGTTCAAGTATGGAGACCGCACCTGAAGAAGGACATTGTTCTTCTTGAAAGGGTCCAGAGACGGGTAACTCGCTTGGTTCAGATCGGCAAAAGGGCATCCATATGAGGAAAGACTTCGCATATGTGAATTGCAGAACTTGGGCACCATAGAGGGGACTTGATTGGGGTATTTAAGGCTCTGAGAGGCATAAACAAAATGAATGAGGACAAAATTTTCACGGTTATAAATGATTCTAGAGCTAGGGTCCATAAATTCAAGTTACGGGGGGGAGGAAGGTTTTTAGACTGGTTTACAGGAAGGTTTATTTTAGCCAGCGATTTATAAATTACTGGAATACCTAATGGGTGGTAGAGGCTGACAGTTTGGGGAAATTCAAAGGTCAGATGGTTAATTACCCACGGGAGGAGGGAAACACATTTGTTGTCTATCTCCTTTTTTCTTATTGTTATTTATTTATTTTCTTTAATCTTTTTAATTATTATTATTTTGTCCCTTTTTTTGGCTGATGCAGCCTAAGAACTAGGTTTCCTTGCAACATATGGCCATTAATAATTAATACTAATTAATTTTGCCACTTGATAATTGATTTGCGAGACCATTGAAAAAAAAAAAGACTAGGTCAAGTTGCAGCAGTCAGTTATTTATTATGATTATTATTTTTTTTATTAGTTGTTGGGGCATATGCTTCTGCACCCATCAAGGTTTTTGCATTTTACACCGATCCAAGCCCGAGGCGGAACTTTGGGTTGCTAGGCAGGCACTTTACCCACCTGGCTAGCCCCGTCGCACGTCAGTTATTGAGTTATTATATAATTTTTTCTCAAATTTAAAGTATTTCATGTCAGTTCTAACCGTGAGTATTTGTATATTGACGACTAATGATAACATCAAGGCCTGACTGTTGTGCTGGCTGTATCTCCTGGGGATGTTTCTGCTAAAGACATACTTTCTTTTGCCCTGTGCTGGGTAAATTTTGTGGCCTAATTTATTTGTCTATAAGCATAAACAGAGTATTTTTGAATATTTTAATTATGCCCTCAAACAGGAACTACAGAAATTCTGTTTCGAGAGTTATATTACTCCTCTAACAAAGTCCAAACTCTGCTAAGTCGGCCACAGGTTCTGAATTTTATGTGCAGTTAGGAATGATGATTCCAGAGCTACAACTACCTGTCTGAGGCTAGAAAATTGAGGACAGTCATGCTGTTGATATTTTAGGCGTCAAGAGGCGCTTGTATGTACAAGCTTCAATGAAAACGTGGGAATACGTTCTGGGTGAAAATATTGAACGGTGAAGAGAAGTTTGAATAAACAGTTTAATCGCAGACACTTTTAGATCATGAATTGATGGGTTTTGGGTCTGTTTATAGCAGGGATCTCCGAAGCTGACGCCCTTGTTGAATTTAAATAGTGTTTTTTAAAATCCTGGTGTATATTTTTTGTAACTTTTGGATTAACAGGACACGTTAAAACATGATTCATGGAAGTAAGCTTTTTCCATCTGAATATATATAGCAGTGTATAGTGTACACCTGTGGGGCTATTAAGGATACGGCTGGTTTTAGAAATTTAATGGGTCGAATTTAAATATTTTAGTGGATAAAAGCAAAAAAGTCTTTGGGGTTTTGGGTTTGCCCTTCCAGCTTCTTTGTTGCAAATTTTAATCTAATCTTCGTTTGTACTTTGATGTTCTGATGTTCCTCCCTTGAAGTTAGGGGAAGACTTTTCTTGCAACTTATATTTTGACAAGTAATGTCATGCGTATAAACTGCAGTTGTCATGAAAAAAATATATATATCTTTTTTATTTATTATTATTTTTTTTGTGTGTGATTATGATAGTTTCAGTTTGAATACGTATATCTTAAGTTATTTCAGACAGAGACTGGATGTCTTGGCCTCCTCTGGGTTCTGTGGATGATATTGCTGTTTAATCTGACTTAGCATTAGTAGAGGCACATGATGCAAGAAAGCCGGCTTATGCAGCGTCAGCAAAAAAAAAAAAAAAAAAAAGATTTGTTATTGGTAGATGTGTATTATTGTAGGTTTTCTTTTTTTATATTAATTAATTTATTTATTTATTTTTATTTTATTTTATTTATTTATTTTTTTATTCTGCAGGTTGGGCAGTAATTGCATCCATTGGTGTTGCACTTCATCCAAAGGATGCACTACTGGTGTACTTGATAGTAAAAGCAGACCCAGCTCTATGAATTAGGGACAGGCGCCAGAAGCCAGCCGCTCCCTGGTGGCCTGAAACTACATAACCTAAACAAACACATATAAACAACATAATCAGGCCTTTTCGTAAAATATTGTTTTCATCGGAGATTTGCAAGGCGGAGGGAACCTCTTTTAGATGCCACCCAAAACAAGAAATTTATACATAGGTACGTACATTGTTTTATTTACTTATTTGTTCTGCATTTTGAGACAGTTTTATCGCGCCGTATTAGGGGGAGGGGGTAAAGTGTAATATGTGATGCCAATTAACCAAATTAAGAAATATATATTAAAAATATGCTAAACGTCTAATTTCTATGTATATAAATTTTTATGCATCTCAATAGCATAATGCAAGTGTGAATATTGCAAATGTGATCTTGTTAAGACCCAAAAATATGGATGCCAGTTCCTGCGTATATCTCAACGTATTTCTTTCGTATCTTCAGAAACAATAAAATTGTACGTTTAAATAAATAATGAAAAAAGTCAATTATTGCCACAGTTATTGTACAGTTTGCCAGGAGTATCAGTCACTACCCAATCTTAAAGTTATTGGAACCAATTTGCACTTCAGCAAGATGCAAATTGCGAACACTGGAACGATGGACAAGCTGATGCGTAATGTCTTCATTAGTAGGCTGTCCCCTGCTACCACAGGCTGATGATGTGGAAAACCTTCTTGCTGCATTCAAAATGAATGGTAGAGTCACCAAGCTATCCACGAAATATCCCACCTACGCCTCCTTTAAGATCCATGTAGCTGATGCAGATTTTGAAGCACTCTTCACTCCTGTAGCTCTTGTTATGCCATATCTCGGACATAAGGGGCAGGGATATAGAGGTAATGGAAAGGACTCCCACTAATGGTACCCTGATTCATAGCAATCCCAGATCTCGTTACCGTAACCAGAAACACAGACAAAGAATACCAATATGCCGATCCCTGTGCTCGTCAGTTCTAGACACACCCCGCTGAATCCAGTAGTGCCATGTCAGAGACAACCCGTCCGTATCAAAGTACCCAGAGTACCTGCCTGCACCGTCTTTTATTAGAATGTGCGTAGTCTTAGGAACAAGCTTGACACTTTGGAGCAAATTCTGCTCCCCGGATATTTTGACCTGCTCGCCATCACCGAATCCTGGCTCAATGACGATGAAGAATTCCTAGCAGCAGCTGCCCCAGCTGATTATGGGGTCGTATTCACATCTCGGATTGCACGCAAGGGTGGAGGTGTCGCAATATTTTAAAAGAAATCCGCTTTCAAGCTATTGGATAATAAATCTATGATGGCGACTATGATGGTCTGAGACAGTATTTAAATTCTACACAGTGGGACCAACTGATGATGTTACCAACAGCAAACTCAAAATGGGAAGCATTCATGGAACTAATCTTGCAGGCTACCAGGCTTTACATACCAACTAAGAAATATTGTTCAAGGTTTAGGCCTAAATGGTTGTCAGATGAACTAATGAGGCATATGGCAGAGAAGAAAAATGCATGGGATACATACAAATTAATGGGTGACATGGAAGCCTATGATAGATATAAGTTGGTCTGTAACCAAGTCACAAAGGAGATTAGGCAGGCAAAGGCAGACTACGAAAAATCCTTGGCAAAGGATGCAAAGAAAAACAGAAAAGAGTTCTTTACCTATTTAAATTCAAGAAGGAAAGGGATGCATCAGATTGGTCTACTGGATATTGATGGTTCAACAGTTGAGGATCCTGCTCAGGTGGCTAACAATCTAAACGAGTATTTTGCATCTACATTCAAGCATGAGGAGTTATTCAGGAAGGAGAATGATGTAGGAAAAGTAAACATTGGCAGTGAGCTGGATGATTTTGTAATAACTGAGAGGAAAGTGGAGGACAGATTGTTGAGGATAAACATAAAAAAGGCATCTGGGGTGGATGGGATCTATCCAGTTATATTAAAAGAGGCAGCAAAGGAAGTAAGCAAACCCCTAGCCATAATTATGAGAGCTTCTTTGGACTCAGGGAAGGTACCCATGGACTGGAGATGTGCAAATGTAACCCCAATTCACAAAGGAGGATCAAAGGCTGACACAAGTAATTATAGACCTGTTAATTTAACTTCTGTTCCAGGTAAATTAATGGAGGCACTGGTTAAAGAAGCACTGCAGGATCATCTAGACAAGAATTCAGTTATAGCTCAGACGCAGCATGGTTTTTTTAAGGGCTGGTCTTGCCTGACCAATTTGATTGGATACTATGATGCAGTCACAAAAGAACTGGATGCAGGGAATAACTTTGATATTATATATTTGGATCTTAGAAAGGCTTTTGATACTGTTGCACATAGAAGACTGCTGCACAAATTGGAGCAGTGTGACATTGGAGGCAAATTTCTGCTATGGATAAGGGGATGGTTGAGGGGGAGAAGACAGAGAGTGGTAATCAATGGACACTGCTCAACGTGGACTAATGTTATTAGTGGAGTTCCTCAGGGTTCAGTGTTGGGTCCGTTGTTGTTTTCGGTGTTTATGAATGATATTGATGATGGGATATCAATTTTAATGTCCAGGTTTGCAGATGATACAAAGGTTGGCAGGGTTGTTAAGGACACACTGACGCTATGCTGCTGCAACAGGATCTGGAAAGGTTGAACAGATGGGTTGAGAGGGGGCAAATGAAGTTTAACATTGACAAATGTAAAATACTACATATGGAAAACAGTAACCCCAGAGCAACGTATCAACTCTGCGGTACTACACTGACAGTGGTGGAGAATGAAAAGGACCTGGGGGTAATTGTGCAGGCAGATATGAAGTTCTCTGAGCAATGCAGACGAGATGCAAGAGTAACTCATGGTGTATTGTCAATGATATACAGGAATTTTTCCAGCAGGGATAAGGAGGTGATTATTCCCTTGTATAAGGCAATGGTTAGGCCACATCTTGAGTACTGTATACAGGTCTGGAGGCCTCATTTCAAGAAGGATGTAGAGCTGCTGGAACGAGTACAGAGAAGGGCAACAAGATTAGTGAATGGAACAAAGGGTTGCTCTTACGAAGAAAGGCTTAAGTTTTGCAAATTACAGAGTCTGGAGACTAGGCACCGGCGAGGTGATCTGATAAGGTGTATAAGGCTTTGAATGGTTTGAGCATGCTCAATGCCAATGGGATTCTTCATCTTGCTCAGAATAATCAGCTCAGAGGGCATAAATTCAAATTGAGGAAGGACGGATGTCGGATAGATGTGCGGAAATTTGCCTTTGGCCAGCGGGTGGTTGGTTGGTGGAACCGACTTCCATCACTTGTTGTTGAAGTTGATAGCCTAAACAAATTTAAGGCTCAACTGGACAGGTATTTCGAGCGAACGGAGGGGTGAAATGGGAGTGGTATGTTTTTTTTTTTTTTTTTGGCTGATGCTGAATAAGCTTGCTTTCTTTCATCATATGTCTCTACTAATGCTAATGCTAAATCCAGTAACTCCCCTAACTTTGAACCAATCCTCGTTACGTTAGGATACAAATTCGTGACCTTTGACGTCTGTGTGGTGTATATACCCCCAACGCCTTGCCAGCAAATCATCCTTGAAGTTTCCAACTGGTCAATCAATCAGCTGCATCCCACAGCTTCTCACTTAGTTTGTGGTGATTTCAATTTACCTCCTCAGCTATCTAATCTGAAAAAAGATCTTCTGGCACACTTGAGATGTGCTGATCTACAACTTATTAATGAAGCTCCAGCCAGGGGGAATAACCTCTTAGATCTAGTTCTAGCCTCTATCCCTTGCACCCATGGTTACATTGCAGAAACGTCATTTGACTCTGATCATGTCCCAATACATGTGACTGCATATCTGCTAGTCCCCAAATCAGAAGACAGAAGGACAACAAAAAAGGTTGACATCACTAGCCGCAACTTACTTGATGTAGATAAGTGCATCAGAGCCGCCTCTCTCATTTCCTGGGTGGCCTTAGAGACTTGTGACCCAGAACTAGCTGTGAACATTCTCACAAACTGGATCAACATAGTTGCCAAATATGCTGCCTCTAAAAGAATCACAATCAGTCCATATACAAGACTTTGGTGGAATTCAGAACTCAAAATGAGTTTCCAGCTGAACAACAGCTCCATCTCACATGGAAACAGTCGCAAAATATCAATGATCGCATCATTTAATCAAGGGCACGGGCTCAATTTAATCGCCTGAAATCTGAGGCAATCAAATTATACGTTAACCGAGATCTGGCTAAAGGAAAAATTCCATACAAGAAAGTGAACCCTCATTTTCCTTCACAACTTGATCCTGAATTGTGGCTCGATTTCGTCACAAGATTTAACTGTAATCCTCTGCCAAACTCAGATTTGGCTCTACTAACAGAGCCCACCCAACAAGAAGTGTTGAGCACCATTCAGATCACAAAACACCAGCTGATCGTCGCCATCAATTCTCTACCTGCCTCGTCAACCACTGGTGATGATGGAGTTCCCCAATTCATGCTAAAATGCCCAAGTCCGTAAATTATTCAGTCACTTTTAATTATCTTCAACCAGTTACTCTCGAACCAGATTTTCCCACAGCAATGGAAAAATTATCTCATCAAACCTTTAGCCAAAGTTCAGTCGCCATAGAAACCTAAACACTTCCGACCCATCTCCAACTCCTCCAGCCTGCTTAAGCCCCTGGAGAAGGCCTTAATCCCCAACCCCACTTAGGATATCTTGCCCAGTAATCCAGCCCAAATTCACTACTCCCTTCCAAACAGATCAACGAACACCAATCTGCTAGCCACCACGAATACTATCTTGTCAGCATTCGGGAAAAGGCATGAACTAGCTCTTACTTACTTGGACATTGAGGCTGCATTTGATGCCGTCCAAGTAAACCAACTTCTCACTCTCCTGGAATGTCACTTCCAGATCATAGGGAAAATATTATGCTTTCTCTCCTCTCTTCTGAATAACAGAGTTATAAAGCTCCGTACAGGAGATCGCACCCTTACTAGATCCGTCAGCGCAGGAGTCCCACAAGGAGGGGGTCATTTCGGGCCTTCTGTTTTCATCTATTATCTTCCCACTGGTTGCACATTCTCGATGTCTACTGAGCTATGCAGATGATATCAAGATACTCACTCCCATCATCCTTGATCTGGTAAAAATGGAAATTAACAACACTCTCACCACAGTCACATCTTACCTCTGCCAGTTTGGGCTCAAGATTAATCCTGCTAAGTCCGAATTCATGGTGTATTCATTGAAGCAAACTCCTTCTTCTCTCCAGCCTTCGGTCGGCAACACCCTCATCCCAATTGTGTCCAGTCATCGTGATCTGGGCGTTGTATTCGCCTCCAAACTTCGATTCAACGCCCACATAGACATGCTCCTCACACGTGCTTCAAGACTCCGGTGGACAGCAAAACAGCATCTTCTTCATATCAGAGATAAAAAGACAACCGTGAGGTACATAAGAACAATTATCTTTCTACCTTTACTCTATGCTGCTGAAATTTGGGCGTCAGCAGCACCATCAATAAAGATACCACTCTTTGCCACAGAATTCTAGCTCCTAAAGTGGGCCAACAGGAAGCACAACCTCCAGCTCTGAATCGTACCACGCAGCTTGCCAACTCTCTCGGGATTCCACGTCTTCTCACCTTAGTTGACGACCAACGCCTCCTAGCAACAGTCAAGATGATAACAGGCATAATGGCAACACCTTCATTCTGGGATTCCTGTGACTGGAGGATTCCCCCTTGCTGCCCTTAGGGCCAATCCCGAGCTCTACTCGCATTCAGCGCGACTCCATCTTTCGGACAGGTTCCTCCCTCAGCAGATGTTTAAGCAAACCCAGGCACTTGACGCTGACCTGAACAAATTCGCTGTTGACCGGACTTACCGGAAAAAAAATTATGAAGAGTAGGATTAATCAGCAATGAATGATGTGTACCTTGCATCTGTTCCTGTCTGATTGAGCTGGTGCTCTTATCTCGATGTTAAGCCAGATCAATCAGACTTAACTCTCGTAAGGAGTTCTCTTCTTTGTATCAAAATATGTTTTCGTTTGTAAAATTACCTTTTTTTGTGAATAATTTTTCGATTTTCCAGGAAGTTTCGGGAGGCTGTAAACGCTCTAAACCCCTGGCTTTTTGGCCGTGAAGGGCAATAAAGATTATCTCTCTCTCTCTCTCTCTCTCTCTCTCTCTCTCTCTCTCTCTCTCTCTCTCTCTCTCTCTCACTTAGGTCATATTGTGCCATATACG
The DNA here is from genome assembly GCF_048544385.1 of Mastigoproctus giganteus. Lineage (NCBI taxonomy): Eukaryota > Metazoa > Arthropoda > Arachnida > Uropygi > Thelyphonidae > Mastigoproctus > Mastigoproctus giganteus. The sequence continues at coordinate 258,770 of NW_028328301.1, read as the reverse complement.
CGTATGTCCGCCAATTGCGTACATTCTGTGGGTGATTTGCTGTTTGCTGTGCTACAAACCCAAATTTAATTTTCTGGAGCGCAAACCTACGCTAACCTCGCGTGAGATCGACTAACTCAATCACGTTGTGAAAAGGAACCATAAAAATCTTCGTGTCATTGGTGGGATTCGAACTTAAGTCTTTTGTGGGGTGTATAAGACCTATAATCACCGTTCTACTCCCGATGTCGGCGAGAACAGCTGTTCACTCTGAAAGATTGCAAATCTGAGACGGTACCTCCACAACCTCTCCCTCAGGCTTTTTCCAAAGAGGGCAGTTGGTTAATTAATAACAGCCTCTTCACTCTCTCTCTCTCTCATAGATTTTCTGCATGTCTTTTCCAAAGCTACCTCCATGCGCACTGTTCTTCTGAATTGGTAGCCAGGTGGGAAGGAGCAGCAGTGCGTAGCACACACTTCTTGATTAGACCGGGGTTCGAGCCCGTGACCACAAAATACGGAGGATGCGGAAAGGTCAGGGAATGACCATTGCATATCCTGGAGCAATATGGCTTTAGTTGCTAATGCTCCTAAAAACCAAATAACAAATCTCTTCTGAACTGGGGTCTATAATTTCCCTTCTCTTTTCCAAAACGTGCCGCAACCACTCACCATACTTTTACTGCGCAAATTCACACAACCAACTTTTCTTACTTTTTTTTTCTTCAAATTCTGTTTTTTGGAACAAACCTCGCTTCGTCTGAATTTGTTTGTTTATTTCGTAGCACTTTTCAGGCATTGCTTTCTGTCCATTAAGATTGTGCAGGGTGGTTGCAATACAACCGATTAATAATGCAGATCATCCAATGCACGTATCAGCAGTCGTTTGCGCTGTTTTCTCCTCAACTCTTCTCGGTGCAGATGGGTCTCGAAATCGAACTGCTTCTTCCCCCAAGTCATCTGTTGCAGCGCTGGGACGTCAGATTGTTGGATGGAGCATTCCATCAACCCCAAGATTAGTCAAGGGTTATCCGCTCCAATACGTCTTTTCCCGAACGTCTCCCGACAGAAGCGATCTGGATAATAAGTCCACGAAGGGAGTGTACGTTGAGCTCGTTAGAAGTAGTGGCATCTTTCCAGTTATCGCCTCTAATCAGCAGCCTCTCGTCAACCTCCCCTCTCCCCACCCCTCAGAGAATAGGTCGGCATCGTTAGAAATGTGTCGCCAGAATGCTCCTCATGCTGATGATTGAATATTAGAATAACCTTCTGGGAGTGTCCACGAAATACCTTCACGAACTGCAAATTTCTGACAAACTTCTATGTTCCAATCGATTGGAGTGTGCGTAACCTTGTGCACCCCTATTTTACACAGTCAGCCGAAACCCCTCCACAACAGAGGCGGTTGTCTGGGTTCCCCCCCCCGAGAGTTCTTCCGACGCCGGAATTTCTTATAGCCTCTACAGAAGTGGAAGGAGCTTGTTGCCAGCAACTGAGCCGTTCGTGGAGTTTTCATCTGCTTTGCCATCTTCACGTGAGGTGCGTGAATTCATAACGTTACTTCGCTGAACTTGTTTCCTTAACCGAACCCTAATTGACAATAGCCGTGAGTGGTGACGACATTCTGAGCCAGATGATGAGGAGAAAGGCAGCAATTGTTAAAGGCAACGGATGGGTTTCAAATTCAGCAAGGAATTGTGGCAACTTAATGTGCTTCATGACTTCTATCAACTGGGGGAGACAACTCGCACAAATTAAAATTATGTTATAATTTCAAGACTACAATGAGGTTTATACCATTAAGAAAATACAGTACAAGGAGGGTTCTGAGATGGATGAATAATGAATTGCCATTTAATAGAGCAGTAAAGCGAACAAAAGTATCAAAGCATATAAAGCTACAACTTGATCAGTACCTGTCGCAGAAGAGTTTACACTTGCAAAGGCAGATTAAGGGAAATCGCTGGCTAAGAGAGCAAAGAACGGAGACGAGAGGGTTTTCTCGTACGCGAATACTAAGACCAAATAGTGAATCAGATCGGGCCCTTGCATAAAGGGTGTAAGGACACGGGAAAGATATAGACAATCCCGCAGATGTTGCAGATGAAATGAACACGCACAGAAGAAACGCCCTTCGTGATGAGGAAAAGCTGAAGCTCGGAAGCATGAAATTATAGCGATATTAAAACAGAAGTTCGCAGCCCTCCCAGTTTCAGTCAGATGCTTATTTATTAGAAAAAAATTCTAGCTTAATGGCAAGTAAGCTTCTTGAAATTGATGGTTTTTACTCGATTATTCTTTAACGTAAACTACAATACCATCTGAGCCAGAAGGCCAAGAAGCGATTTTTCTTTAAGGTCAGCGGTAAGAGACACAGTGTGTTGGTTACCCAGCACCAGTGGGTCCCCACAAAACCGCTTATTTTATTTTATTTTATTAATAGCAAGATACACAACAGGTAACCATGAAGAGTGTATCTGAGATCAGATCAATAAACATAATAACAATAATATGAAATCCAACAGGACGATAAACATTGATATAGATTCAAACAATAAAGGCATATGTACAAAAGAGGATTGTATTAAATTAAGTTACCGGTAAAACAAGTAATAATTAATCCGTTAGAGAATAGAAAAATAATATAACAAATAATAAGCTACAATAATTAGATGTGAGCTAGTCACTTTGCAGTTTAAGAGAAGAGGCAAACTTGTGGATGGAGTTCATCAGTGATTGGGAGTTGTCAAAGAAGTCAATGAGAGAGTCATTTGCTGATTCTGTTCAGTGGACTGAACTTCATAAAGTCCGTGTTGGCAGAGTCAAGGCGAAACGGTGTAAAGTTCCTGACTTGTCTACAAGGAGCATTGAAGTTTATTTTACTCAGGATATCAGATGCTTCGTAAATTTCAGTGATTACTTTGGCTAGAAGGGCGATGTCAGCAGTAACTCTTCTAGTGCACAGAGGCCTCAGATGAAAGTAATCACACAGCGATTCATAATACACTGAGTGATAGAATAGAGGATTGCGGTACGTAAGGTAACGGATAAAGTTTTTTTGGACTGCTTCAATTTTGTTAGTTAAAGTCTTTGTGTGAGGATTCCAGATGGGTGAACTGAATTCAAGGATTGGCAGAACAATAGTTTTATAAAGGATAACCGCATATCTGTAGTTTTTGAACTCTAATATCTGTGTTCCGTTTAATGAATCCCAGTGTTTTGAATGCTTTGCTGGTGATTTTAAGGACATGGGCATCGAATTTAGCACTGCTGGAAAAGAGAATCCCCAAGTCGTTAACTTGGTCACACCTTTCGATGATCACAGAGTTAACAGTGTACTCCGTATTCATTAGTTGTGGAGATCTGCGAGATGAGAAAGAGATTACTTTGCACTTCGAGCGGTTAGCAGACAAGCCATTCAGAGATAGCCACAGAGAGAATTTATTGAGAGCAAGCATATTGAAGCTGTTGAGAATCGGTAGTCTCCTTCACTGCTGAGTAGATCTTAAGATCATCTGCATAGAGAGCAACTTGAACATTGGAGGTGTAGATGAAAGAAGGAAGCTCATTTACGAAAACAATGAAGAGAAGAGGACCTAAGGGAGAGCCTTGTGGTACTCCGCTTAGTGGTATAAAACAGTCTGAGTTCACTTGATCGATGATAACGCTCAAGGAACGATGCGTAATATAGCTGCGTAGCCATGAGAGCAAAGGGTCACGGATGCCATATAGCTTAAGTTTTTCCAGAAGTTGTTCGTGCGGGACTTTATCAAATGCCTTAGATATGTCTGTGTAGACTGCATCAACTTGTAGGTGGTTATCAAGAGCTTCAGAGGTGTATTGCCAGAAAGGAAGTAAATTTGTGACTACTGACTTGCCACAGCAGAAACCATGTTGATTCTGATCGATAAAAGGCCTGAAGAATTCGAAGAGATGTTTGTGTACTGCTGTGTCGAAGAGTTTAGCCAGGCTGTTTTGCAAGGTTATGGGTCTGTTATCAGATACGTCATTTTTATCACCTTTTTTTTGAAAATAGGAACTATATTGACCTGCTTAAAGTGCTTAGGATACTTCCCCAGCCTGAGAGACAGGTTGAAGATCCGCAGTATGAGGGGTTTCAATGTAGTGACAGTCCTTTTCCAAAATAAGCTTGGAATGTCATCTGGGCCTCTAGTATAGTCATTTCTCATGCTTTTTAATGCCGAGTTTAAATCTTCATCAGTGATAAAGAGATTAATGAGGATATCATCTTTAACAGGTGTGAAGTCAGGAAATGAGGCAGGTCTCAATGTATCATTTGTTTGAATTCTAGAAAAGTGTTTGGCAAACTCTTGAGCAATACTGAATTCGTCAGATAAGAGAATTCCATCTGCGTTTCGGAGTTGTAACTTTCAACTGGTTATATTCTTATGCTTCATGAAATTCCAGAATGGTTTGATATCTCTGTGAGTAAGCAGACTATCCTGAAGATCCGAAGTATACATGTTGTAGGAGTTTAATATGAGCGTTTTCACTTCTTTGCGGAGTTGGCTGAATATTTCGTAATATTGGCTGTCACCTGATTGCTTATATTTGTTTCTGTAAAATTCTTTCGATTTAATTTTCTGTATTAATTCGCTGTTATACCAGTGCGGGTAGGTAGAGCGTGTGGTAAGAATGGATTGAGGAACAATGTCAGATATAACTGAATGGACACAGTTAATCAGGTTGCTGGTGAGCACATCGATGTCATCCATAGCGTCAGCGAGCTGCTTGTCTACGTTTCTTAGAGCTAGTTTGAGCAGAGGCCAGTCAGCCTTTCTGAAATTGAATCGAGGAGTACCGGAGCTGCATTTGAAGTTATGAGAGGTCACTGTGATGTCAAAAGTAATTGGCGAATGATCCGAGTGAAATATAGGGTTGTCATTGTGAACATCGATATGAGTGGAGGAAAATATTAGGTCGAGGTAGGCATTTTCTCTGGTTGGAAAGTTGCAAATTTGTTCCAGACCATAGCTGTGAAGCATATTAAAGAGAGCCCTAGTCTGCAGTGATGGAGAAGAAGATCCTAAATTGGCCATTTGACAGTTAAAGTCACCCAAAACCATTGCTATGTCGGCAGATTGAATTAGTGGGAAGATTGATTCCAGCGAGCTTTCTAAGTACTGGAGGTCGATATTAGTTAAGGTAGGTGGAAAATAAAGCAATACTATTAAAACTTTTTACTTGCCAAGATGAAGAAGGCAGTATACTGATTCAATATTTGTGAAATTTGATGCAATTTCATAGAGTATATGGTTAGAATGTATAATAGATACTCCGCCTCCACGAGATTCTCTATCCTTTCTATGGATCGTATATTGTCCATCTATAATCTCCTAATCATCAATATTTATGGAGAGCCAGGTTTCAGTGAGCAGGTAAATGTCGTAAATATGTGAGCCTTGGAGCTTGTGAAGACTGTTAGGTACTGGGAGGCGCCAAATTCTGAGCCTTCCATCAACATGATGCAGCAGGAACTCGTCAGAACAAGCAACTGTTTTCCAATCCTCGATAGTCCAGTGCTGGTGTTGCTGTGCCCACAGGAGGCGTGCTCTCTTGTTCTTCATTGATAACAAAGGTACGCGATGTGGCCCTCGGCTGTTGTAGCCCATTCACGACAAAGTGCGACTAGTGGTCCGTTGCGATATTTTGTTCTGCGATAGTGTGGATGTGCGACATTGTGGCCCGTCTGTTTGCTTGCACAATTCTAGCCATCCTCCTCTGACCTCTCTCATCAACAAACGATTTTCTTCCACAGGAGTGCCGTTGAGAGGAGGTATTCTTTTGTTTGTGGAACCATTCTCGATACACCCTTGAAACTCTGGCGCGTGAAAAGTTCAGGAGAACTGTCGTTTCAGAGATGTTCTGTCCAGCACGTCTTGCATCTACTACCATGCCACTTTCGAAGTCCGTTAGATCAGTTCTTTTCCCCATTCTTGCTAAGGTTTTTCTTTTAATTGATACTAGAAAGGTTGTTCTGCTGCATTTATATCCATAACTGTGGTCATGTGACTTGCAACGTTGTGGGACAAGATATTTGTGTGCACAGCAGGGGTGTATCTAATAAAGTGGCAACACAGTATATATCTATTTAATCTTTATTGTATACAAACGTGGTATATACCATACACCCAATGCAAGGGATTAGGTTACTACGGAATGTGTTAATGAGAAGATAGTGGTGTTATAGAATATTGCGACTCCCCCCTCCCTCTACGATCCTTTCTAGAGGAACAGAGCATCTGGTACCCGGCCTGAGGGCGCAAGCAAGCGAGTCCCGCCCATTCCCAAACCACGTTTCGAAAATGCAGAAAATATCAAAGGTTTTAGAGAGGAGAATCTGTTGGACAGTGTCTAGCTTGCTACAAATGATTTCTTGAATTGAAATTGTATTTTGAAAGACAAGTCGAATGGTGATAGTCATAGTAACTGGAGTTCGTACAGGTGGCAATTCTCTTTTAAAGTTCGCAGTGGTCTACTATGTGTTGTGATGTGTACAAGGATATCCTTCACAGGTCTGGAGCCCTGGGTATTGTCATTATAATCTGCTGAGAGTTGGATTGAATGATATGTGGACAGTTTGTTTCCTATGGTAAGTTTGTTCTCAGTGAAATTATCTGATTTCTCATGCATTTTGTTGTCATGTGACCTTCGTATCTTTAATTTCTATTGCGTTTGATGTTGATATCGGTGGTTTATTGCGGTTCTTGGCTTCCAATCTAGCTAGGGTTTGACGAGGGTTTCAGGGTACCATAGCCTTGGATCCAGCACGAAGCTCATCTTCTCTGGGTGGCAGGTAAGGACGAAAGCGGCGTAGGTTAGATACCTGGTTCTTGTCTGTCTCACATCAATATTCATTCCGTGTACTTCTGCAAACATAGTCTTAATGCTGTCTGGTTTAGTAGTTCCAGTCGAAATATAAAGATTTGTCCACGAGTCTGAACCACTGTGATGTTGTACGAATTAGCAAGAGTCGCCTTCGAGGAAAGTTCTGTGGCATCTCTATGGCCGTGTTGTCTTCCATGTTCTGATATGTTGAATATATCATCCGGGTTTCTTTTGAGTGAACCTTTTGATCGGTGAGAGATGCCTTTAGCAGGGAATAGAGGCTACCTATATGCCTTGCTTGTGGGAACCACGCAATTTACAGACATAATAATATGTTCGTTTTGCTGGAATTAAAAAAAAAAAAACAAACAAAAAAAACTTTCCATCTTTTGGCATAAGAAAGCCTTCCAAGAAAGAGCATTTTTTTATATTTTTTAAATCCATTTACATTCGCGACACTTGCAGTTGGATTTGTCTCGTCAGATGGCGTGGCTGCCGATGGGCCAGGGGATTTCAACCATTCAGATCGATCCCTATTTGTAGGTAGGGTTGTTGCGGTCGGCGTCATCGCGGTTGTGTTGATGAGTTGGATGAGCTCTACTTTTTCTCCAAGGAGAAAAAAAATGGGTGTTCTGTCAGGAAATATCAGCGCTTCTCGCGAGCTGCTCTCTGTTACGTGCCCTGGGGAGAAATATTAGTGTGGGGAATGGCCTCGTTGAAAAGTTGCCGAAAGTAATTGTTGGCTGAAGACAGAGTGCGCCTGCCCTTAACTGAATCGTCCACCTCTGAGGTTTCTCGGGCTTTACGAGCTCGTCCAAACTTCGAGTTCCTCACGTGCAAACTCGGTAATCGCCCGCAATCTGCTGGAGTGTTTTCATTTAACTCTCGCTTAAGGGGGCGCGAAGAAGGGCTCGTAATCCTTCCGTCGGATAACGTGTGGCCGAAATGGGGCAGTTTCCACCACCCAGGACACGATGGGATTCGCACTTGGCACGCGAATGGATGTAGTAATGGCGAACCACGACCGTTTCTTTATAGACGTCGAAGCTATTCGAGGCCTTGCGACGTTGAAGGGGCCAGTAACGTCCAACGATTCGGATCAGTAAACCACGAGTATATCACGAGGGGAGAATTGCTAGGCACAGACGTAAGCAAGACATCCCTCAGCCGAGAGCAAAGTAAAACCCATTAAATCAACAATGAATATTTTTTGCTATTCATACAATTGAAGTTTCTTTTCTTTTTTAGGATTTATTCCGTTATTACAACGGTTCTCCTCAACCTAACATCGAAAAGTCATTCCTTTATTCTTTTTTTTTTTAAAGTTCACCAGTTCTCTTCTATTCATAGCTGCTCTCACACCCTCTATCTACGTCCTAATTGGTTCTCCTCTCTTTTTCCTTCTCCTTGGCATCCATCCATTCCATGGCTCCCCTGGGCAATCTGTCGTCCTCCATTCTCTTCACATGGCCAAACCACTCCAATCTTTTCTCCTCTGTTTTATCAATGATGATTTTTCGGATGTTCATTGTATTCCTTATCACTTCATTTCTAACATTTTCAGTCCTTTCCTGCCGATCCATCTCAACAGCCAGTAGTTTATTTTTTTGTCATTCAGTTAAGTCTGACATCCAAGTAATAAAACACTTAGTAATATTGCATTATATATTTGATGTTAAGTTTTGTTAATAATACTTTTATTCCATTGCACATAATTGAGCATTCCAATGACCTTTCTACCTTCACCCAGTATTCTCTCAATTTCCTGCGCAGATGATCCGTTAGCCTGAATAATTGCACCCAAGCATTTAAATTGCTGTACAGTTTTCACCAGTATTCCATCTAAATCCAGATTCGATTCATGTACTCTGCCTTATTAAAATTAACTGTCAGTCCCCATGTTTTATATTCTTCTAGTAACTTTCTGCCCATGCAGTTTGCATCATCATCGTCCTGTGCTACCACAACTTGATCATCTGCAAACAGTATATTGTAAAGGTGCTTATTTTGACCAAGGGGTCAAACCCATTGGTCAAACCATTGAACTGCACACATTGAACTGCACCCATTGAACTGCACTGAACACCCATTGAACTGCACTTATGTGACCATGGTCTTAGGACAACTTCCAGCTACAACTTAAACAAAGTAGGTGACAAACAGCATCCTTGGAGTAGTCCTTTGGAAGTCTTAAATTTTCTTGATATTTTTGAACCAAATTTTATGCAGCGTGTATTATTCTTGTAGATTCTTCTGATTATTTCAATAAATGGTTGGCTCATTGACATTTTTTCCATAGCCTTGCACAGAAGATTTCTTTGCACATTATCGTACGCTTTCTCTAAGTCTACGAACAACATCTTGGTTTGTAGGCAGACGTTTTTCCAGAATTTGCTGAACAGTGGAACATTGGAAAAGTGCAAATGTATCTCCCATACATAAGGGTGGCTCTAAAAGTGAAGTTGGAAATTATCGACCTGTCAGTCTGACTTCAGTAGTAGGGAAAATCATGGAGGCAATGATCAAGGGTGGAATTCAGGATCATTTGGATCGAATTGAAATTCTCAAGGATACTCAGCATGGTTTCGTAAAGGGAAAATCATGTTTAACAAATCTGGTTCGCTATTTCGAAAGGGTCACTCACGAGCTGGATTTAGGGGATAATTTCGACATTGTTTATTTAGATTTCAGCAAAGCTTTTGACTCAGTCCCACATGAGCGGTTGCTTTATAAGCTGGAACAGGTTGGAATCACTGGGAAAATCCTTAGATGGATAGAAGGATAGCTTCAGGGCAGGAGGCAGAGGGTTGTGATAAATGGCTATTCCTCAGATTGGGTTGATGTAAGAAGTGGGGTTCCCCAAGGATCAGTATTAGGACCACTGTTGTTTTTAATTTTCATAAACGACATTGATGAAGGAATAGAGGGCGTTATGTCTAAATTTGCAGATGATGTTAAAATTGGGAGAGTAGTTAATGATCACTGTCAAGCTGAGCTTCTTCAGAGAGACCTAGATAGACTTCAGGAATGGTCAGAAAAATGGCAGCTGTGCTTTAATCCAACAAAGTGTAAGGTATTACACCTGGGAAACAGTAATCCCAAAAAAACTTATTCACTTGGTGGAGTTCAACTAAAGCCAGTACTGGAGGAAAGGGACTTGGGTGTTACGATACGGTCAGACATGAAATTCTCTGAGCATTGTAAACAGGTTGCAAGGAAGGCCCATGGTGTCCTATCGGTGATCTATCGAACTTTTGCAAGTAGAGATAGGCACGTGATAATCCAATTATATAAGGCTTATGTTAGACCACACTTGGAATACTGTGTTCAAGTATGGAGACCGCACCTAAAGAAAGACATCGAGCTTCTTGAAAGGGTGCAAAGAAGGGTAACTGGCCTGGTGAGATCGGCAAAAGGGCGTCCTTATGAAGAAAGACTTCGAATATGTGGGTTGCAGAGTTTGGAAACTAGACACCTTAGAGGAGATTTGATTGAGGTGTTTAAGAATCTGAGAGGCATCAGTAAAATGAATGAGGACAAAATTTTCAAGGTTATAAATGATGCTAGAACTAGGGGACATAAATTCAAGTTACGGGGGGAAATGTTTAGATTGGACTGCAGGAAGTTTTATTTTAGCCAGCGAGTTATAAATTATTGGAATAAGTTGCCTTCATGGGTGGTAGAGGCCGACAGTTTGGGGAAATTCAAAGGTCATCTGGATAGTACTTTCGGGTAAGGGAAGCACATAGGATGATAGGTTTAATTTCCTTTTTATTATTTTTTATTTTATTAATTATTATTATTTAGTTATTTATTTTTATTTTTTTGTTTTTATCATTGTTTTGTTCGGATTTATTTTTTTATTTATTTTTTTTTATTTTTTATTTTTTTTTGGCTGGTGCAGCATAAGCCATAGGCTTTCTTGCACCATGCGGCCGTTACTAATACTAATACTAATACTAATACTAAATGATAAATACATGAGCGTCCTGTCGAAAAGCATTATCAGAAATGATAATCTCTTGTTCCAGTTTTGATTTTGTTATCTTTTCAAATTGAAAACAATTGAAGTAACGAGAAATAAATAAACACGCATTATTTAATATAAAATAACGTATTAAACTGCATTATAATTTAAAATATTATTACACTGAATTATATAAATGAAACTCGCCCGGGATAAGCGTTCCTCTTGTCCACACCCTAATTTCCAGTTCTGAGCCTCGATTGCGAAACAGTGCTAACAGTTGTGTTACATCGTTTTTCCAAATCCTTCAATAGATTCACGCGCGCACACACACACACACACACCAAGGAAAGTCCCTGACATTCAGACTTTCTTTGCTTAAATCAACTGTTGTTGTTGTAAGGACAGAGCTTTTTATAAGAGTAAGATTGGCGTCAAAGAGAAGCGTGGCTTCAACCCAAATGCATGGACAGATCACATGTCACATGTCTAGATTCGCCACTACAACTTCGCCACCCCCCCGAACCTCAGCAAATTCTTCCGTTTGATAGCCCTACTGATGCTATTTCGCCAATCACAGACACCAGAGAACAGCTGATAAAAGTTGTTTACAGTCTGTCGTCCTCTATAGTCAGTGGCGCGCATGCCGCACCATAGTTTCTATTAAAATGTCTTACTTCTTCATAATTAAACCCCTCACGTCAGTCTTCAACAAGATCTTATCGCAACGCACATATTTCCTAATATCTGTGGCGCACTTATTTAATCGAACCTTCTTCCCAAATGCAAAACTGTCACCTCCCCGAGCATATGAGACCAATCTGCACGTCCTCAAGTCTTCTAAAACTTCTTGAGAGGATAATTTTTCCTTCTCTGACGAGACAGGTTCTCCATGATCAGCCATCACAGATACACTGTCTGATCAAAGGAAAATCCACAACAAGAAACGTCGTTTCAACCAGGTCGCCATAATTCCATCCTCGATGCGTTTGAGGAGAAAGCCGAAATACTCAATACAGACGTCAATGTTCGTGACGCTTTTGATGCTGTTAATGTCTAATCGCACGTGGATATGCTTGAGAATCAACCTTCCCTTCACGGTGACCTTTTCTGGTTTTTGAATAGGCTCCTCCGTGAAAGGACTATGGCCCTCAGGTTTGGCGAGCAGACAGTAACAAAACAGTTAATGCGGGTGTTCTCTCTCTCTGGTCTGTTATTCGTGGTTCTAATGGTCCCATTTATCCACGAGTGGAGCGATATGAGATTACACGCACGATGATCTAAAGGTGTTCTCCCGCATCGAGTGCAATTCTTCCTGTGTGGTAACTTCTAGCTTGAGTAACCGTAAGCTCGCCGACTTTGAAAACTATCTGCCTTCATTCGGCCTCTCCACAAATCCAGAAAAGTCGACACAAGTAGTCTACTGCCTGAAACAAGATCCAACAAACCTTGACATCGACACTGGGAATAAAATCATTGCAAGCGTACTCACCCCCACAGATCTTGGAGTTGTCTCTGACAGCAAGCTGTCCTTCCGTAACTAGATATCCTGCAGTCAGAGTTCGAGAAGCTTCGCCGGATCTCAAAAACGCAACTTCTTCGTGTTAAAGATATCTCTACAACACGGAAGAACTTCACCAGTGCCACCATCTATCCAGCTATCCCTATACGGCAGAGAAACCTGGGCCTGCGCTGCTCCCCAGGATCTGAAAAAAAAAAACAAAACTACTCCTCGGAATTCTGGTTGTTACATGAGCATGTCTGCCCGGGTAGCATAGTGGTATCGTCACCGTTCTCCCCACACCGGGTGGAAAAGGACCGGGTTCGAATCCCGTCGATGACGCGAGGAACTTTAATGGGCTTTTTTCACTCCGAATGAGTTAGTCGGTCTCCGGCGTAGATAGCAAGGTTCCCCCTGTCCCCAGAAACTGGGATTTTTTCGTCCAGCAAAACAGGCAAATCGACCAGAGAACACACACAATTTACAGGCATAATATATAAATGGGTATATGTAAGAAACTATGAGTGGCCCTAATATATAATTTGTATTTTATTTTGTTACAGGAGCATCAACCAAACTTGGTCTCCCTCCCCAACAAAGCATCAACCTTGTGACTCAGCAGCTTCACCTAAACAGATTGCCTACAACCATTCAGCGGAGAAGAATCATCTTCACAATGGAAATGTTTGCCGGCGTCATCTCCGAGCAACACATCTGGGAGCAGAGTTCCTGGCGAATGCCACCATTCGGACTTTGGTTCAAAATCTGCACTTATCGTCACAGCAACAGAAGGCGAATCAAGAGCGGTTTTCTATGAGAATGGACATTTCATTCTTGAGGACTGGTCGTGGATCGTTACAGGAGAAATTCTTTCAGCTGAGATTAAGCGTTACAGAATTTGGTAGTTGCTGGAAAAACTGGAAGCACGTCCGTACTATACTGATTTTCATTTGCAGCTACAATGTTATTTTAATGACTTTTCTCCTGGGAAGGAACAACATCGCCCGTCTAACGGTATGCTGTTCCAAAAATTGCAGGGTTTTGCTTCTGCAATATTTGTTCACAGTCTTAAGAAGTAATAACAGAGTGCCCAACTCTCTCTCTACTTTATTTCATCTTATTTAGTTATTATTATTTCTTTTATACCACAGGAATTTTTTTTCCTCCTCTGGAGTGGGTCCTCAGAGAAACCTGAACCACCTTTTGACAACATCAGTGAGTCAGAGTCTCAAATTGAGACGGTACGAGTTTTATTGGGACTGACCCACCTTCCTGTGGTGTGGACAAATACCCGGAATCATCTCACCAGGTGACTGATGCTTCTGGGTAGCCAAGCGGCCAGACAAAACACAACATCCAAACGTACAGTACTCACATATGTGACCCTTTTACAGTGGTACTGTTCTTCACAGAGATACGAGGCGGACGTTCTAGGACCCACCCCTGACAAAAACGCATGCCCACATGTTGTTTACACTTGCCGATCCAGCAGTGTCGTAGCTAGGTTTTTTGGGCCTTTGGCAAGTAATCATTATGGGCCCCTTATTTTTATTAAAATAAATTTTAATTAGGTATAATTGTAAAAAAATGGATGTATCACTAAATGTTTCATATATTATTAAAATGAATAATTTTAATAATATAAATATGTATTTTATTTACGATTTCTTTATAATTTTACAAACATCAAAAACATTAATATTACGATATGATATTACTTATTAAAAAAGAATTTGACAAACATAAATTATACTGTAACTAATAAATTTACAAAAAAAGTTAAAATGCTACTTTTAGCACTTTTTCATTTGCGAAATCATTAATAAAATCCCTTTTACTGGCATATTTATGTCAATAGCCAAGACTGCACGGTGTACTTTGACCAACAGCATTTCTTTTATTCGTAATTTAAGATCTTCGTTCGGCAGAGGCAGCTGCCAGAGTGAAAAATAACGTAAAAAAATAAAAATTTCTGAAAAGTCCAGTAAAAAATTGTCCGAGAGACATGTCTGCCGATAGATTTTGTTTAATAAAGGCGGGATTAAATTAGAATATTGAATCGGCAGTTTGGTGGAGAGCACAGATGAATACTTTTTTATGAGATGTTCGCGCTCATTTGATATACACCATTTGACGTATTAATTATTTTTTTCGGTTCTAGTATCGCAAAATAATTATTTTCTAACTTCATACTTTTGAAACGATTTTTAATTTGTATTTTAATTTTGTCTAAAACAGTAAAAATACTGATTTAAAAAAAACAAAACAAACTAATCTCTATCATCAAACAAAAAGTCTGAAGCTAATTCATCGTACTGTCTTTTAGTTGTCGCATCTTCAAATTTCGGATCTACCTCGAACTCCTCGGCAATTTGCTCAGATTCCTATTTAATTTGTTCGTATGAATTTCGAATGTTTTGTAAATTTTTACTGACTCGATCCAATACAGAAGTACATTCATCGATGTCTATACTATAAATTACGCTTCTGTAGAGTTTTTGAAGCGTAATTAATTTCGCGCATCACGTTATTCAAAAATATACAAATATAAATAAAATCGAATGTCATCCTTTGCTTCATTATTCTACGCTCTTCGTCTCGGTCTGCTTTTTCAGTCGATTGAAGATTCATTCCTGTCAAAGATTTTATAATATACGAAAAACGAACTTTCACAACTGTTATAGACTGCAATCTAGCAGACCAGCGAGTAGGATTGAGTTTTTTATTGTAACTTCAGATTCCCCAGTAAATTTAGAAAGAAGATCCCATCTTTTTTGTACTATTTCCAAAAGAATTATACAAATTTTGAAGAATGTCGAAAAATGATGAAACATTATTACAACAATTTACCCCCTCAATAATAACTAAATTTAAATTGTGACTCGCGCAATGAATGTACTCTGCATCGATTGGATCCTTTTAACGCGAGATGCACCATAATAAACCCCAATCGTGGCATTAGCCCCATCATATCCCTGACCATAACGTTTTTCAATGGCAATATTTAGTTTCCGCAATATTTTCATTATTTGATCCGTCATCATTTCTGCCGAATGATCATTCGTCACAGAAACCCAAAAACAAATTTCAAAATTTTTGGGTTTCTCATTTTCGTCTCGAATTATGTGAACATGTCGTACAACACACTTAATTGATCTTTTTTTTTGCGAGATCTTGAGTAATATCCAAAATTAGTGAATAGAATGGTGCTGAATTAATTTTGAGCGTTAATTCTCTCGTTAATTTGGTACCTAAACATTTTCTTAACTCATTTTGAATAGCGAGGCTTAAACAAGTTACCGAACAGATGGCTTGTTTTAATAATTTGTTTCATTACGTCATCGTAGTAGGAAAGAAAATGGACTCGCGATAAAAAATTGCCGTTGTAATCTTACGAAAATCCTTCCCGATGACCGCGAAATGCTAAAGAATTTTTAGCCAACAAAAGCGTTATCCGAAATAACCGTTCTCCAAAATGAGGATCTGTACCTTACTTGTTCCTCGAGATCTTTATCAATCGTTGCGTTCTTTTGCCACGTTTCATTTAAAGCGCATGCCTCGATATGATGTTGAGAAACACTGAGTTTTTATCCGAAAAAAAGATAGATTTTTTCTAATCTCGTAGCACAACCACAAATGAGAACTGGACCATACGTTGAAGTAGAATCATAGTACTAAAACTTCTATTTTGTTGTTCAGGATCCCTTGGAAATGGTCCTTTAGGTCTCTGAGGTGACAAATTCGTAATGTTTCTTTTTTGTTTCATCCAAAATGTTGATGTCCACGTATTCTCCAAGATCGCTTCAGGGAATAAACGGCGCATTCCTTCCTTATTCTAGATGTATAACATTGATGAGGAGCTCAGTGAGAAAAATATTTTCATTACATGTTGCGTCTGTCTATAGACCCTAGCGTAGTAGGGAGTGGCCCCTATTTGCATCTGTTTATGGGCCCTGGTGAAATAAGACCCTAGGCTCTGCCTACGTTTGCTATACGGTAGCTACACTCCCGCGGTACAGCATTAACAACTTCAAAGCAAGATGGAACAAGTTTGGCGAGGAGCAGATCCAAGAGGTTCCTCAGAGATGGTGTAAATTGAGGTCCGCACGTATTGCATGTATGGCAGAGGTGTGAAAGTTGGTCGTAATCCAATACGCGGCATCATTTATGATATCCGGATTAGGGGAGGTTGGCATATATAGATCATGTTGCCAATTAGCCCATTTCCTCTAGTTTCGGCGTGCAGTTGCGGCATGGGACGACTGGTTTCTTCTCGTTGTCCACAAACGCAAGCTCTTCGATCCTGGATTTCTCCTTCCTTTGGACACGCGTACAGAAAGCCGCGCCGGTATCTCTCTTCTGAAACATTCAAGAAAGTGTTCTCATTTCTCTCCGACTTCCTCAACTTCTTCAATATTTCAGTTTCGCCAAATGACTTTTCTCGCTGCAAAGCGGCTTCGCTCCTAGACATCGAAATAAATCCAGCCCATTAAAGGGGTGTGAATGTTTTAAAAAGTTCTCAGCGTTTATCTCGTTAATATTTTAGTTCCCTCTACGGCGTTGGAGTTTCTGGCGGATTAAAAACTTTCTTTTGAACGAACCTTTCTCGCTGCAAAATGAGATCATCAACGTCTTCTCTGCGCGTCCTCAAGTTCCGTCTCGCCGCACTTGGAAACAGCTGCCCCCTTAGAGGTCATTTCACGCTCGCATGAATGGTAAACAGACGGATCTCGGCAGGCCACGCGTTTCACCGATAATAACGATTACGCAGACACGACTGAAATATGGCGGGCCGCATTTCTAGCGTTGTCAGCTGGCGCGGATTCTGGTGAGAAGCGCTTCAGCTCAGCCCGCGTTATCTTCGAGGGTGACGAAGATCGGTATTTATTGCCGCCATCGATCATCGCGAGGTTGTGGATCTCTCTCGTTTATAAAGCTCGCAACTCTTCCTCTCCTATCGGAACTACTCCGTCCGTGAATCATAAACGCAGAAAGACGGAGCAAATTAAGAATTTAGGATTCGTTCTCGTGTCTCCGAATGCGCCGTGGGAAATGGTCCACTGAAAAGAAGCTGCTCGCTTAAACGCATGTGTTTTAGGAGAAATGTATTGTCGACCTTCCCCCCCCCCCACTAGCCCCAGTGAAAAAGTTCGGATTTATTGTAGTGAATGAGGAAGTGCCCTCAATCTATTCGACCGAGGGAATATTCGCTTTCGTGCGTTGTTTGGAATTTCTGCCGTTACCATTGTCTTCTCCCAACGCATCGCATCTTTAAAGACGAGGTCTTCGTTTAAACCATCTTTCTGGGTGTCTGAGGCGCCGATTTATTTCGGACCCATCCCCACATGATGTAGAGGACCACAGTACCAGATTACGTGACGTCATAGCGTTACCCTTCCATACCCTGTCATCGGTTCTTTTAAGATACAGATTTACCCTCGCGAAGTGAGACTGCAGTTCTGTTGATGTCGTCTAGTTTAGGACCAGTACATTCTTCGAAAGAATTTTTCTCTAGGAATTAACCAAATTCCAAAAATAACGTAGATTATTGTTTGCTGATGAACTATCGATGAGGAGGTCGCCTAATTTTTTCGACAAGGGCTAACAGCTGATTCCCCTTATTAAGGAAGTTTGCACATTAATTTAGATTCGTTGCATTTTAAATTTAATACGATTTTGATTTTAGATTTAATAAAAGGTAATTCCATGAAAAAATCAAACGTGTCTTGAAACTGTTGGTTTTGGTACTCAAAATTTTTAAAGTTCTTAAGCAGTAGAGACAAAAATCTAGGAATTAAGAATTTGAGCGTAATTCCAATATGGAAACGAAGTGCATTTTATAAATCCATCTAATACTTTATTAAATCTGATGCACTTGCGCATTTCTTTGGGGTATACTGTGTTTTGTAAACAGAGCGTTTAAAAATAGCGCGGGAAGCTTAAATAGGAAAAAAAAAATTTCTATAAAGTAGGAACTTTGTGTCTCCAAGTTCTTTATTTATTTCCGAAATATTAAACCTTAATCTTAAATGACAAGGCGTAAAATTCAACTGGAATAAAATCTCTGAAAGGAAAAGAAGAGCTCCTTTTGTTCAATGCAGCATTCGGCGTGGTGGATCCATGATTCTCTGGTTTCAGAAACATTCTCAATGGCTTCAGCAACTTCCAGAATGGGATTTTTTTTTGGGCCGCTTTCACTACGTGGTCCTCCCTACAAACTCGGGTTTTTCTTCCAATAAAACAAGCAAACCGACCACAGAACACGCACGCAATTTGCGGACGTGATATTCAAGGGTGAATATGAGGTCGTCTCGGGTAACCCTAATATGTCAGTGTTTTCTGGATCGTGATGGCCATTGTACGGGGTCGCCCAACCAATCCATCCGTTATTTTGTTCCGTATTTATAAAGTTAGAATCATCGAGGGAAAAGTGGGTCGGTGCACCATCTCCGCTTGGACCGCTGGCTTTCTTTACTTTCTTCTGAATGGTCGTGGACTTGAAGGGACGGGATCGTTCAACAGTAACAGATGCACAAGATGCGACTTCGAAGACAGAGCACCATTCTCTTTGGGCGACCAATGCCACCTTCGAGTCAGCTCCACGAACAACTGTTGGTTAATAAATCGTTTCGTTCCCGCGTCTTTCAATACCTTCGTCCGCTTGATAAGGGCCGGTGGCGGGCACTGCGCTAAGAGATGGGATGAAGTGTATATAATTTACGGCGTCGAGCCCTTATTTACGCGAATGCTGGGAAACTTCCGCGAATACCAGGCTGGAGTTTCCATGGCAACAGTGGCTACCTGCGCGTGGACTTTAATCGCGAATATTCTGGGGTGAAGCGAATCGCTAATCGACTGATTCCAGCCCTAATGGAGGCCTTTGATGAGAACATTCCGCATTACAGCTAATTAGGGCGATGCGAGGCCCTTGGAAATGAATTAATCCCGGCTGGGGCAAATGCGGCTTCGTTATGCGCTGCCGGGTGCACTTTGACTTCAACGGCGGAACTGACCTTTCCTAATTCAGAAATAAAACCGCAAGTCTGCGTCCCCGCTCAGTTCGATTGCAGCTTTGAGAACGTGATCGTTCCTCACTCCCTTTCCCTTCATTTTGCGTCATTAAAAAGGCATCGAAGTAACGCCGAGTATTTGATTATTCGAAAGAGCTCATTCGTACGAAAATAAATTTCAATTTACTCCGAAGAACCTCCAAAGAACAGAGAGAACTGAGAGTAACACTTAACGTAACTCCCCCATCCCAGAGAAAAATAAGTTCGGGAAATATAAAGAAAGAAATAAGCCGCATAATTTATTTTAAGACAAGAAAATGCAAACCTAACCGAGGCACATTTTGAACACCTGCTGATAAAATACGCTTGAAACGAAAAGCGGAAATTGGTTGTTTAAAAATGCGCACTCGAATTACATCTGAATACTAAAGAAAAAACGAAGAATCGAGACGCAATTAAATCCATTAAACATCGACTTTGCAGCTCTTTCGGAATTGATGTAATCTGGCCGCCCAATTTCGTGCTCGTCAGTACGCACGTATCTTAGTTACATCAACGGGCAAGAAGAAGACGCTCAATTGGACCTTCTGTTCTTCTAGGACACTGCAGATCAGAGAAGAACAAGTCACCATCAGATCGTATCACAGATCCGTTGCTTCTTTTCTAATTGTGCCCACTCAGACGAAGCAAACAAGTGCCTGGACGGGACAGGACAAGACACAACACTCACTCTTGGAAGTGTAACTGGCAACGAATTCGATGATACGCTGAGAAGCAGAATTGGTCTGCATTGTAGTAGTAGTAGTAGTAGTAGTGGCACATGATGCAAGAAAGCAAGTGTAGGAGCTTATGCAGCATCAGCCAAAAAAAAAAAAAAAAAAAAAAAAATCACACCATTCCCTCCAAATGCCTGTCCAGTTCCTCCTTAAATTTATTTAATCTATCAACTTCCACAACGACAGATGGAAGTTTGTTCCAGCAATTAACCACCCGCTGGCTAAAGGCAAATTTCCGCACATCTATTCTACATCTGTCCTTTCTTAATTTGAACTTATGTCCCCGTAGCATTAGCAGAGGCATATGATGCAAGAAAGCAAGCTTATTCAGCATCAGCCAAAAAAAACCACTCCCATTTCACCCCTCCGTTCGTTCGAAATACCTGTCCAGTTGAGCTTTAAATTTGTTTAGGCTATCAACTTCAACAACCAGTGATGGAAGTCGGTTCCACCAACCAACCACCCGCTGGCCAAAGGCAAATTTCCGCACATCTATCCGACATCCGTCCTTCCTCAATTTGAATTTATGCCCTCTGAGGTGATTATTCTGAGAAAGATGAAGAATCCCATTGGCATTGAGCATGCTCAAACCATTCAAAGCCTTATACACCTCTATCAGATCACCTCGCCGGTGCCTAGTCTCCAGACTCTGTAATTTGCAAAACTTAAGCCTTTCTTCGTAAGAGCAACCCTTTGTTCCATTTACTAATCTTGTTGCCCTTCTCTGTACCCGTTCCAGCAGCTCTACATCCTTCTTGAAATGAGGCCTCCAGACCTGTATACAGTACTCAAGATGTGGCCTTACCATTGCCTTATACAAGGGAATAATCACCTCCTTATCCCTGCAAGAAAAATTCCTGTATATCATTGACAAGACACCATGAGCTACTCTTGCAGCTCGTCTGCACTGCTCAGAGAACTTCATATCTGCCTGCACAATTACCCCCAGGTCCTTTTCATTCTCCACCACTGTCAGTGTAGTACCGCAGAGTTGATACGTTGCTCTGGGGTTACTGTTTCCCATATGCAGCACTTTACATTTGTGGATGTTAAACCTCATTTGCCACCTCTCAGCCCATCTGTTCAACCTGTCCAGATCCTGTTGCAGCAGCATAGCGTCAGTATTGTCCTTAACGACCCTGCCAACCTTTGTATCATCTGCAAACTTGGACATTAAACTTGATATCCCATCATCAATATCATTCATATACACCGAAAACAACAACGGACCCAACACTGAACCTTGAGGAACTCCACTAATAACATTAGTCCACGTTGAGCAGTGTCCATTGATTACCACTCTCTGTCTTCTGCCACTGAACCATCCCCTTATCCATAGCAGAAATTTGCCTCCAATGTCACACTGCTCCAATTTGTGCAGCAGTCTTCCATGTGCAACAGTATCAAAAGCCTTTCTAAGATCCAAATATATAATATCAAAGTTATTCCCTGCATCCAGTTCTTTTGTGACTACATCATAGTATCCAATCAAATTGGTCAGGCAAGACCTGCCCTTAACAAAACCATGCTGCGTCTGAGCTATAACTGAATTCTTCTCTAGATGATCCTGCAGTGCTTCTTTAACCAGTGCCTCCATTAATTTACCTGGAACAGAAGTTAAACTAACAGGTCTATAATTACTTGTGTCAGCCTTTGAACCTCCTTTGTGAATTGGGGTCACATTTGCACATCTCCAGTCCATAGGTACCTCCCCTGAGTCCAAGGAAGCTCTCATAATTATGGCTAAGGGTTTGCTTACTTCCTTTGCTGCCTCCTTTAATATAACTGGATAGATCCCATCCACCCCAGGTGCCTTTTTTATGTTTATCCCCAACAATCTCTCCTCCACTTTCCTCTCAGTTATTACAAAATCATCCAGCTCACTGCCAATGTTTACTTTACCTACATCATTCTCCTTCCTGAATAACTCCTCATGCGTGAATGTAGATGCAAAATACTCGTTTAGATTGTTAGCCACCTGAGCAGGATCCTCAACTGTTGAACCATCAATATCCAGTGGACCAATCTGATTCATCCCTTTCCTTTTCGAGTTCAAGTATGTAAAGAACTCTTTTCTGTTTTTCTTTGCATCCTTTGCCAAGGATTTTTCATAGTCTGCCTTTGCCTGCCTAATCTCCTTTGTGACTTGGTTACAGACCAACTTATATCTATCATAGGCTTCCATGTCACCCATTAATTTGTATGTATCCCATGCATTTTTCTTCTCTGCCACATGTCTCATTAGTTCATCTGACAACCATTTAGGCCTAAACCTTGAACAATATTTCTTAGTTGGTATGTAAAGCCTGGTAGCCTCCAAGATTAGTTCCTTGAATGGTTGGTAATCTGAACAAGTGGAAGGATCCCATCAGCATTCAGCGTGCTCAACCCATTCAAGGCCTTATAGACCTCAATCAGATCACCGCGCAGGTGCCTAGTCTCCAGCCACTGCAATTTGCAGAACTTAAGCCTCTCTTGGTAAGAGAATCCCTTCATTCCCCTCACCAATCGTGTTGCTCTTCTCTGTACACGCTCAAGCAAATCTACATCCTTCCTAAAATGAGGCCTCCAGACCTGTACGCAGTACTCAAGGCGTGGCCTGACCATTGCCTTATACAGAGGGACAATCACCTCCTTTTCCCTGCTAGCAAAATTCCTATATATCATTGACAAAACCCCATGACCCGCCCTAGCAGCCTGTGTGCACTGCTCAGAAAACTTCATATCTGACTGCACAATTACTCCCAGGTCTTTTTCATTTTCTACCACCTTAAGTGTAGTACCACACAGTTGGTACGTTTCTCTGGGGTTACTTCTACCCATATGCAGTACTTTGCATTTGTCAAGGTTGAACTTCAGTTGCCACTTCTTAGCCCATCTGCCCAAATTATCTAGATCCTGTTGCAGTAGCACACTGCCATTACTGTCATTAACAACCCTGCCAACCTTTGTGTCATCTGCAAACTTCGACATTAAGCCTGATATACCTTCATCAATATCATTGATAAATACACAAAACAACAGTGGACCCAACACCGAACCCTGTGGGACTCCACTAATAACATTAGTCCACGAAGAGCAGCACCCATTGATTACCACCCTGTGTCTTCTCCCACTTAACCATCCTTTTATCCATTGTAGCAACTTACCCTTAATACCATACTGCTCCAATTTGTACAGTAGTCTTCCATGCGCAACAGTGTCAAAAGCTTTCCTGAAATCCAAGTATATGACATCAAAACTATTTTTTGCATCCAGTTCCTTTGTGACCACATCATAATAACCAATCAAATTTGTCAGACAAGACTTTCCCTTAACAAACCCATGCTGTGTCTGAATTATTGCTGCAGTCTTGTCTAGATGATCCTGCAATGCATCTTTAACCAGCGACTCCATTATTTTACCCGGAACAGAAGTTAAACTAACTGGTCTGTAATTACTCGTGTCACCCTTCGATCCCCCTTTGTAAATTGGGGATACATTTGCACATCTCCAGTCTGTGGGAACCTCCCCTGAGTCCAACGACGCGATCATAATTATGGCTAAGGGTTTGCTTAGTTGCTTTGCCACCTCCTTTAATATAACTGGATAGCTCCCATCCACCCCAGGTGCTTTTCTTATGTTTAACTTCAACAATTTCTCCTCCACTTTGCTCTCAGTTATTACAAAATCATTAAGCACCCTGCTACAATTTGATAACCTTCTGCCATTTTCAAAGCTTAATAATTCCTCACGTGTGAATGTAGATGCAAAATACCCATTCAGTTTGTTTGCTATCTGAGCAGGATCATCAACAGTCGAACCATCGATGTCAAGTGGACCAATCATATTCATCCCCTTCCTTTTAGAGTTTATATAAGTAAAGAAATCCTTGCTGTTTTTCTTAGCATCTTTTGCCAAAGATTTCTCGTAATCCGCCTTCGCCTGCCGAACTTCCTTTGTGACCTGATTACAGACTAGCTTATATCTGCCACAGGCTTCTGCGTCACCTGATAATTTATATGCATCCCATGCATTTTTCTTCTCTGTCACGAGTCTCATTAGTTCATTTGATAACCATTTAGGCCTAAACCTTGAACGATATTTCTTAATCGGTATATAAAGTCTAGTAGCTTCCACGATTAATTCTTTGAATGCTTCCCATTTTGAATTTGTTGTTGGTAACATCATCAGTTGGTCCCACTGTACAGAATTTAAAAACTGTCTGAGACCACTGTACTCCCCTTTACGGAAGCAAAAACCCTTTCCTTTACCCCTGACGGTAGTTACCTCTTTGAGTAAATCCCACTTCAGCACACTGTGATCACTGCCACCTAGTGGTTCATTTATCTGCAGATTCTTAATACATGAATGATCACTGCTGATAACCAGATAAAGAGTATTACCCTCTCTGGTTGCCTCTCGAACATCCTGCTGCAGAAAACAATCATCCAATAAATCCAAAAAAATCTTACTAGTGTGTGAGTGACCAACCCACAAGTTCCAGTCAATATCTGGGAAGTTAAAATCCCCCATTATAAGACATTCTGATTTACTGGCCCACTCTATTTTTCTGTACAATTGTTCATTGTACTCATTCGAGTCATTAGGCCTATAACATACTCCTACTCTTATTTTTGCTTTCGCAATGCTTATGTCACACCAAACTGACTCAACAGAGCACTGTTCATCTATATTAACTGGGTGCACTTCCTTTGATTTTATGTTTTTCTTAATTAACAGCATAACACCCCCTCCCTTTCTGTCCTGTCTATCCTTTCTGTACACATTGTACTCCCCAAATTCCAGTTCTGCATTCCTTATATCTTTGTGACACCACGTCTCTGCTATCCCAACAATATCCGCCTTTGATGTCTTGACCAACACTTCAAATTCATCAAATTTATTTACTATACTTCTAGCATTGGTATACATGCAAGCATACATGCTCCTATGCCTATTCCTTGTTACCCTAACACATCCCATATACCCAACTATTCCATGATGACTGCCATCCGTCCCTGAAACCCCCAACACCCCTCGCTCCAGGTCGCTTCTTATTCTAATAGAAGTTGTGCAAGAATCACCTTCACCTCTGCCTGCGGTTACTGTTAAACTATTAGTCTTTGTATCCCCCCCAAACTAGCAGTTTTCCGACCCACCTAACACTGCCTCGATAGCATCAGCAAATATTCTTGCACCCTTTCTATTTAAGTGTATCCCATCCCTGTAGAAGCAATGTTGTGTGAACTAAAGCAGCCTAATGACTTCGCAGATGAATCGTTCAACGTGGCCAATAGCACAGTTAATTCCACTGTAAGAAAGGGTGGACAGATCCTGTCCACCTGAGGTGCCATTTTACGTTTAGCTTCGACAATTTCTCTTCGACATTCCTCTCAGTTATCACAGAACCTTTCTGCTTCTTTTAGAATTTGATAAACTTCTGGCATCCCCTCAATAAACGCTTCTTCTCGCTTGACGTCGATGCAAAATACTTAATCGGTTTCTCAGCAACCTGAGCTGGATCGTGAACAGTTATTGCATTTCTATGTAGTGAACCAATGTGCTTCATCTCTTTCCTTTCGTTGTTAACATAAGCAGCGAACCGTTTTGTTTCTTTTCTTTGCCACTTGTTCTTAAACACCAGTTTAAAAGACGTTTTTAAACACGCTTTCAGCAGGTTTAAAAATGTCTTTTAAATCGGTCACCATCAAATTCGTGTTATGTTTTGGGAAAGAAATGCGTTTCTCTCCTCTCACGAATTATGCTTAATTTCTCCACTCCCTCTATTGAAACTCCCCCAGAATTTTAAGAGGGGTACACGTAATATCAATCCATAGAGCCAATGACAGGGAGAAAGTAGAAAATTTAACCTATTACCCTTCTTAACTCTCTCTCGCAAAAATGTCTGCTACCATAGTTCAGAAACACTTATTGGATTACTCCATTTCTTTTAGTCCTGTGGACAGCGCAGTTGGTAGATTCTCCATCCTCCCCACATCTCGTGAAAAAGACCCGAGTTCGAATCCCGTCGATGACGCGAGGAATTTTATGGGTCTTTTTCACGACGTGGCTAAGTAAGTCTGTCTCAGACGAGGAGAAGCATGTTTTTTTCTCCATGGAAACAAGGGTTTTAAGTCTCGCAAACAAAAAATCGACCTCAGAACACATGCAATTTACAGGCAGTTATACTGAGTAATATTCGCTGATGCTGATGCTCCTGCACCCAAGAACAACAACCTCGGAGACATTTTTATTTTGTGTAACTGACGACGACCACTCTGAAAGTCTGCGCTGTCTTTGAGAATCTTTTGATGCAAGTTTTCATACCATTTATTTATTTATTTTAGCATATAATATATACAACAGGCATGCCCCCAATTAGAGTGTATAAAAGATAAGGCATGCCCCCAATTAGAGTGTAAAAAAGATAAGAGAACAAAGATTGCGCAAAACATAAAAATAAACAGTAGAATACTGTTTATTTTTATGAACAATGAAGGTTTATTCAAACGGAAATGTCCAATTCAAGAAAATAAAAAAGAAAAAGGTATTCATGACATCAAGTCCAGTGCCATGAAGAAAATCGTAGAGGGCAGGTAGCTGCAGGAGACATCACACACACACACACACACACACACACACACGAATTAATGAGGACATCTTTAACGCAGAACTCATCCGTCACCAGTCAACCTACTACAAATAGTTCTGTGAAACTCTTCCCTGTCCACAGCCATATTCAGATCAAACTTGTTCATGAGTGCCAATGTTCTTTTGAAGAACGAGTTCCTGGGTATCTCTAACGTTGACTTCCTGATGTGGAATGTCGTCTTCTGTCTAGTAGCCACTGCTGGTGCGTAAAGATCAACATGGCATAGAAGATCCGGCAAGTAGGTTGAACCTGCGATGGTATGGTATAACAGTTTCAGATCGAGAACAGTTCACTGAGTTTCCAAAGGTCAAAGCTTGAAGCAGGAAGAGATTCAGGTACAAAATGCGGTGGTAAAACATGGGATCACGTCTGGAAAGATAGTGGATGAATTTCATCTGCAGCCATTCTGTTTGTTGTATTATCATGTGCATAGTGTGGACTCCATATAGGAGAAGCAAACTCCAGTACAGGACAGAGTACAATTGTTTTGAATAAGAGCACAGAGAACTGAAGATCTTGAAATCTGTACATCTGCTGTATAATGAAGCCAATTTTTTTTGCGCTTGGAGTAATATATTCCTGATATGTTTATCGAATCCACATCCAGCGGTAACTCTGGAAATTGGCATCTCCTTGATGTAATATTGGTTAACTAAAGCCTTAGTTTTCCTCTAAGCTGCAAAGGAAATACAGATGGGTTTCCCAGGATTAACCTCCAGACCATTCAAAGCAACCCAAATTAGCGAAGAGTTGAGAGCAACCTGAAGGTTAACTGCATCATCTTGGCTTCATTTCGCTGATTAATTTCGGGTGGACAGAGCAGTCAAGATCTCTAAAAAATGAAGGGTTGCTTCCGATGCAATAAGAATCAGGAGGCTCTCGGTTGGATGAAAGCTGAAGGCGAAAGGCAAGTTGACAAGACAGAATTGCCGCCATCGTGCATCGGAAGGGTATGAACCCGCTTCGCTTTGAGAACACGAAGAAGAAGAAATTCTGCCCGCCCTGCCTAATCAAGAATTCACCGTATCGATCGGGTTATTAATTGGGGGAAGCGCTTTTGACATCACATGGACTGTCTTTGGGGTGGGGCAAGAGAGAAGGAGACGGGGTTTACAATTGCAAACAGCGGAGGTGAGTTCGGATGAATGTTCTCATGACATTCATTATTTATTCACGTAGACGGGTTTCGAAGCGTACGTAATGGCTTTTAACCGTGCGACAATGTAAACATAAAGGGGTTCGTCGGAAAGGGGATTGGTCGCGTCGAAAAGAAGAGAGAAATTGAAAGTGAGCGGAAGTTACTTTAAGTCGTCTCAGATCAGCGAACAGCAAACAAAAGACCACCGATTCGCAGACATCTGCAGAAGACAGCGCCGTCCCTCGCGCTCAAGCTGACCGCATTTGATTTGGAAGTGACCTACGCAAAGGGATCACATCCGACTCGTGGGTGTTGGCTTTGCAACCGTCACGAATGCAACGCTTCAGAGAGGCCTGGGTTCGAACCCATCATTTGAAAGGCACGTTTAGTCGGGGTTGTAATTAGCCGTACTACTTCGGCCGAGGGGGGCACAGTTCCCCGTTTAGTTATTTTATTTATTTCTTTTTATTTTAGGCAGCGCACACCTTGAAGAGCAGATGCGCGGCCAAATAAAAGGATGGGTTATTTCCTGTCCATCTCCGGAGGCATGGGGACTGTCGCTGTCCCCGCATTGCGCAGAGAAAACGTCAAGGACAAGACGAAAGGAGTGCACGTGTCAGTTAAAACTGGATGCGAGTGACGTACGAAGATGGAAGATGATGAAGACGCCATTCGGGGTTAATCGATCAACTGTTTTGGGCTGCAAGAGACCCCCCCCTGGAGGCAGTTCCTGAAGTGGACAGTTTTCGAATGAAATCTGCGCATGCTCATTTCAGTTATAGTTTCTCTCCATTCCCTTTCCTTCCCCTAGGGGTCGGTCGGGAGTGTCATTTTGGTCGACTGCAACACACGACACGAACCCAACACGTTGTACTGCTGTAAATATTTGTGCTTCTGCAAGTATGGTGGATCTGCCACTAGTGTGAGACATTTCAGAAGATATTCTTGAAATGTATAAAGTTTTATCGGTTTATATTAACGAAGTGGGAAGCCTTAATTACACATATTTTAAAATTCGATATTTTTTGTATTCTGTAGCATAATACAATATTATGTATTCTCACCCCCTGGCCAGTAGCTGTAACCGGCTCCCTCTAGGAGAAATAATAACCTCGAATGATTCTTCGTCGTCAAAATAAGTCTCTAACTAACCCAAAAGGCAACTGCATTGGCTGGGGGAGGTCGGTCTTTGTAATCCTCGTGGGTTTTGAGCTTTTCTTTCTTACGTGATGACATCAGTAGATTTGTTTCGTTCATTTCTTTTGTAGGAAAGAAAAGTCTTAAAGTTGATGCGTGTTAAGAGCATAAGATGAGTGGTAAGAATACCACGAACAATAACACTACTGCTGATTTCTTTTTGGTTCGTTCGTTCGTGCCACTGATGGCATTCATCAGTTCGATACGAAAAAGGTCAGTCGAAAGGTAAAACGTACGCTGAAAGGTACAATTGGAACCAGTCCATCGAAGCTATTGCGGTACCAACAGCGGTCCAATTGGTGGGATAGAAAGAAGTTAGGAGTGCAACCAGTCTTAGGTCGATGATGGAAGTTGATCATTACCGACAGATGAGTTATCTGACGGAATGCCCGGATCGCTGGCATCCCCAGTTGCTTGATCGTTGGGCAACACCAAGTCGAGTTGCCTTCGAGTTTCCCGTTCATTTCGCAGTTTCAGATTGAACAACACCACTGAAGTGACACATGTGATCTCTAAGTAAAAAGGTAACGCGATTTCAGGTAGATGAAAATCCCTATGGTGATGTTTGGGCAGATGAAAATCTCTGTGGTGATGATTTACGGCAGATCTGTCAGGATCATATTCAGATAATAATAATAATGAGTTTCTTTATTGACTAAATCATATATATATAAATAAATATTGATAAAAAACAATAAATAAATACCCAGTAAAAACGAGTCAAAAATATCAGAAAAGAGGATCGATAGGAACTCGAATACACAAGATTACAAATTGAGCAGCACAAAACATGAGGTCAGCGCACTAGGCCCGGCACTTACACACCTGTCCTTTGCATATAGACAGATGGGCCAAGATGTCATCTCCATATGATTTTTCAATAGACCAATGTCCACATTGGGCGAGTTGACAATGTCCAAAGTCACATGAGGTACAAGAGGTATGAGGTATTTTGAGGGTCTAGCGGCTTCTGGGATTTCTCCCATCTCCGCGAATGTTCTATGTATTTTTATTTTTATTTTTATTTTATTAATAGCAAAATACACAACAGGTAACCATGAAGAATGTATCTGAGATCAGATCAATAAACATAAAAAGAATAATATGAAATCCAAGAGGACGATAAACATTGATACAAATTCAAACAATAAAGCATATGTACAAAAGAGGATTGTATTAAGTTAAGTTACCGGTAAAACAAGTAATAATTTAATTAGTTAGAGAATAGAAAAATAATATAACAAATAATAATAAACTACAATAATTAGATGTGAGCTAGTCACTTTGTAGTTTAAGAGAAGAGGCAAACTTGTGGATGGAGTTCATCAGTGATTGGGAGTTGTCAAAGAAGTCAATGAGAGAGTCATTTGCTGATTTGCTGATTCTGTTCAGTGGACTGAACTTCATTAAGTCCGTGTTGGCAGAGTCAAGGCGAAACGGTGTAAGGTTCCTGACTTGTCTACAGGGAGCATTGAAGTTTATTTTACTCAGGATATCAGATGATTCGTAAATTCCAGTGATTACTTTGGCTAGAAGGGCGATGTCAGCAGTAACTCTTCTGGTGCACAGAGGCCTCAGATGAAAGTAATCACACAGCGTTTCATAAATAATACACTGAGTGATAGAATAGAGGACTACGGAACGTAAGATAATGGACAATTTTTTTTTGGACTGCTTCAATTTTGTTAGTTAAAGTCTTTGTGTGAGGATTCCAGATGGGTGAACTGAATTCAAGGATTGGCAGAACAATAGTTTTATAGAGGATAACCGCATATCTGTAGTTTTTGAACTTGTATGTGTTCCGTTTGATGAATCCCAGTGTTTTGAATGCTTTGCTGGTATCGGTGAGAGTACCCTGTCAAAGCCAGAGATTTAGAAGTGTGTGGGTCAAGTGCAGTGTTATATGTTGTGCCCATTGTTTATCCGGCTTATTGGCCGCCAGGCCCCTAATGAGACCCGACGTTGCCCATACCTCGTCACTTGGAGGCTAGCCGGGTGTTACCAGTGAGTCAATTGTACTCTGGCAGGTCCTGCCACTTACTTTCCTGGGATTTTAGTGGCTAGGACCTAAAATAAAATTGGGACGAGCACTGCTGATTTTAGTTGACTTACATTAAAGCGCTAATATGAGGTTTGACACTGAGGGTCTGTTTCTAAAGTGCCTAAAAGGTTGGGCGAAATTTTTTTGGTGTATTTTAAATTTGGACGTGTAGGGCTATACACTGTGCAAGAGAAAGTGCTGGGAGGGGAGAGTGAAGGCTGGGGGGTGAAATAGGAAGGAGAGGGTCGATAGGGTAGGTGACCCCCAATTATTCCGTGAGGCATGCCCATGCCCCACCAGAGGGAAGGAATGATGTGAGAAGGGAGAGAGGAGACAGCGAGCCGTCACCTCTCCCTCTGCCGGGTGTGGGAGAAAAAGGGTTGCACCGCACAAGACAGTGCAGAGCCTTCAGCCAATATAATGGCTCCGTCAAGGCGGCAACTTGGTTCAGAGTCAAATTTGGAAGTGTCCTTTGAAACTTTAACTTCTGGTGCCTTGAACACAAGGAATGGGGGGTACTACAGAGATGTCTGCGTGGCAAACGCCAACCAACCGCGTCCCAGATGTTGATGTGATCCTGCTTAGCTGAGCACAGATGAAGGAATGACTTTATTTTTAGCACATGGGCTCTGTGGACTCTGGGCGTGTATTGCAGGTTGCAGCAGAGAGTAGATTTAGATGTGGACATGGACATGTGGACATGTGTATATGTAAAGGGCGGCACCTAGAACATTCGTTTAACTCCGCCTCGTATCTCTGTGAAGAACTGTATCACTACAGATGGGCCAGATGTGTGTGACGTCGGTTTGTGTGTATTCTGTGTGTGTTCTGTTGTTCTGTTCTGGCCGCTTGGCTACCCAGAAGCATCAGTCACTTCGACAGATGATTCTGGGTACTCGTGCACACCACGGGAAGGTGGGCCAGTTCCAGTATATCACGTAACGTCTCGAAAGAGACTCTGACTCACCTAGTGTTGCCAGCAGGTGGGCCAGGATCCTCTGGGGGCCCATTCCAGAGGGACTTCAGCAAAAAAAAAAAAAAAAAAAAACATTCACCCGTGGTGCAGGTTTTGATAAAAAAAATAATAATAATAATAAAAGAAAATAAATAATAAATAAAAAAGAATATATAATAAATAAATTAAATAAAATAAAGAAAAAAAAATAATAGATATTAAAAAGGAAGAAAAAAAAAAGGGAAAAGAAAAGAAAAGAAAAGTGGGAAATTGAAGAAAAAAAAAAAGAGATGAGGAAAGGAAAAATTATAAATAAAAAATAAAAATAAAATAGAATAATAATACGCCTCAAAAGGTCAATAGGTTGATCTTTGATAGGAGATTGAGGTTATGTTGCTACAGCATTAGTTGGAAGCATATCTTTCCTTCTGGCAAAGACAGCAGCTGCAAAAGCCTGGAGTGCAGACAAGTGATGTGGGGTCAGAACAAGTTGGTCAACTCGATTTATGCTGAAGGATGGGACTTCACTTCGCAGCTCATTCCTAATGTCTTCATAGCAGGCACATTCGTGGAGAAGATGTTGCCAGTTTTCTTTTGCTCCACAGAAACAGAGGTCAGTGTTTAACAGGCCTAGCTGGTGGAGTTTTTCGTTAAGGGATCCATGCCCAGTAATGAGATAGGATGTTTCCAGACTAATTGTGAACCATGAGCTAACCTTCTTCGACATCACAAAGGAGACATCCGGTAGGAAATTTCTGGTTACAGTGCCAACAGTTGAATTGTCCCACCTTGTTTGCCAGACATTTATTAGCTCTTTAAAGCATCGAGCTTTTTCCCTTTTATTATCATCGTTCAGCGATAGGTCTATATCCATGATGGAGGTAGGTATTCCTTTTTTGAGCCTGAAGCATAATCCTCTAAATATTACGTATAGGTCTAAAGGCAGAGTCCCAGCAATAACCTGGATTGCCAAAGTGGACACCGTTCGGCAGATTCGATGTGTTGCTAGTAGCATAGCCCTCTGGATTGAGTTGAGTTTTTGCTTCATTTTAACGATTACCACTCTGTGGAACCAAGCTCCGGCCGCGAATGAGACTATGGGAAGGAATACCATTTATAGTAAAGTAGCAGGGTCCTCCTAGACTGGCCCCACTCATTTCTTGAAATTCTAATGATGGCGGCTGTAAACTTCCTGGTTTTTTCACGAAGGTGTTGTAGATGAGGTAGGAATGAAAGCCTGTGGTCTATGATCACGCCCAAGACCCTGGCCTGGACGACCAGGGGTAGCTGGATACCATTAATTTTGACCTGGGGGGGCCTTCTTATGTCAAGTTTGGTTTTGAAAATCATCATCTTTGTTTTGGTGGGATTAATCTGAAGTTTGTTGGTTGCCACCCAGGAGGTGAGACTGTCAAGGACTTTCTGCGCTCTCAGTTCAAGGACCGATCTTGCATGACCTGAGATGATGATAGTCAAATCATCGGCAAATGCAATGACTTTAGTATGTTCAAATGATTTGTGTAACCAGTTTTGAAGCACCATATTCCAGACCAGGGGTCCCAGTACTGACCCCTGTGGACACCCCCGGTAAACAGGCCTATGGATCTGTTGGTATTTAGATTTTACGATGATCGATCGCTCTGAAAAGTAGTTTCGGATTAGCCAATAGAGATTGTGAGGGCATTCTGCCGATCTCAGACGTTCCAGGGCGCTTTCCCACCACACGTTGTCGAAGGCCCCCTCAAAATCAATGAACAAAGCCATTTCGTATTTGTAATTAGACATCTCCAGATGCAGGACCAGGTCTGAGAGGGCCTCCTCACAGGACCTACCTGAAGTAAATCCATATTGCGCAGGCGAGATCAGATTCCTAGAAAGAAACAGATTTGTAATGCGCAGAGCTATTAACCGTTCTAGGATTTTTCCCATGTTGGCCAGAAGTGCTATGGGTCTGAAGGATCGCGGCTCTGTAATTGGTTTATTGGGCTTGGCGATGAGACGGAGTAGTGCAGTCTTCCAGATTTGTGGGAAACAAGAGTGAGAGAGACATTTGTTGTATAACAGTAGCAGGAGCTCAGGTTTAATTTTATTTAGTGTGATGATAAAAGCATATTCCACCATGTCCAGTCCTCGGCATTTTTTGATGTTAATCTTCTTAAGAACTGCTTCAAGTTCCAATTTTGTGAATGGGTCAGTTTGCACTGACGTTTGGTATTTTTCATTGTCACTTCTGATTGTACTGTGTTCTGGAAGGTCGTCCAGGGGGTTATCATCAGGAAAGAGTTTGTTGAGAATTGCGTTAATTGAGTCAGCCCAGTTAGAGGATTCCTGCTGACCAGATTTGATTGTTCCAAAGACGTCAGTTGCGAGAGTCTTGTCTCGTGCTAACTTGTATAGTAATCCCCATGGAATCGTTTTACCTGATTCATTTACAAAGTTGGACCAGGTCTCTTTCTTTCTTTTTGCTATTTCCCTGGTATATGTATTTTTCTTATTTATGTAGTCTGTATAGAGCCGGGTGACATCAGGAGCTGGCCAGTCTCTGTGGGTCTGATATTGTTTTCGTGCCCTGTGGACATCTCTCCTTAGACTGGTCAGTTTTGCTGTCCACCAAGCACAGGGTCTGGTGCAAACTTTCTTCTTACTTGCCGACATGTAAGATGCCTTGGTTATGGCGATTTGGATGGTTTCTGCCAGTTCTTCAGGCGAAAGCGCTGTGAGATGGGAGGAATCTGATTCTGAAAAGTCCTGTTTAATGGATTCTTCAAATGTTGTCCAGTCTACCTTTTTCATGGAGAATCGGACAAAGCTAGGCTGTTGTTCATGGAGAAGGACTGGTGGTTGGTTATTAGTAATGTGGAAATATATAACCCTGTGGTCACTTAGCGTCCAGTCTGGGATGGTTCTCCAGTTCTGTATGTGTGTTCGGAGATCATTGGTAGTAATGGTTACATCAATATTTGACTGTCCTATTGAACTGCAATATGTAGGTAGTTGGTTTGGTAGATTCTGGATGGTTAGATTCCTGGTGAGGATAAGATCTTTCAGCAGCAGTCCTCGGGAATCAGGAACTGGGCTGTGCCAGAAATGGGACTTCGCATTAACGTCAGCCGTGATTAGGATATTCTTTGAGCCTAAAAAGTCTAATGTATGGTCAAGATAGTTAAGAGATTCTTCGAACTGTCCAGAGGGCGGACAGTAGAGGGATATTAAGTAGAAGGACATTGAGTGGTGCCTGATTTGGATGCAGGTTGCAAACCTTGTACAGAGCCCATGAACCACCAGGACATCCAGTTTCTCGTTTAGAACAATTATACAAGTTTTTGGGTCTGTACTGGTTGGCTGTATGATTCTTGCTTGGGTTGAGTACCCTGTGATTTTATGGATATTGCTAGCGGGGATTTTGATTGCATATGGCTCCTGAATTGCAATAATATCAATCTTGTTATCTTCAGCTGCTTTTCGGATTTCATCTGCCACCACACGTGATCATTGTCCATTAATTTGCATGACCCAAAGTGTTTGGGATATTCTGCTTAGATGGTTAGTTGGTTGATTGGTGAGCTGAATATCTACAGTTTGATGGTCAGCCGACTGGGGATTAGGACATAGGGTTTCAGCCATCCGCGGTCCTAAGTCGTGCCAGTTCTAGTGCTTTTTGGTATTCCGGGCAGGCTGCATCTCTAATAGAATGATTATGGTCACGTCGTTTTCTTTTGCAATTAATGCAGCTGGGCTGCTCATCCTTGCTCGGGCATTCGGCATGCACGTGACCGCTTCGGGCACAGTGACCACATGTTGGTGATGTATGGGTGCAATGCATTGAAGTATGTCCAAACCCCAGGCAAAGGAAACATTTTGTCACCACAGTAAAGGGCCTAAATTTATGGGAGCTGCACCCAAGGAAAATCCTGTCAAGGGACATCAGGCTCTGGAACAGGTTTGGTGGCAGTGTGATGACTCTGTGCGTTTCTGATCCCTGTTTAGCTTTGATATAAAAACCTAACTGTGATTTCACTCCGAACCTCTTCAATGGTGTGTCCTAAATCGGCAAGATTCTTGAAGAACAGATCCTCCAACATTTCTTCATTGGTGAGGTACCTTGGTATACCGTATAAAACAATGGACGGGTTAGCTAATTTTGGTGGAGTCGATGAAATTCCTGAAGATTGCAGGCTGCTGGCTCTTGAAATTGTCACTAAATCATCTTTGGAGGTCGTTTCCAGTAAGACTCCACGGTTCCGGATGGGCCTAAGTGCTTTGACCTTCACAGTCTTAAAATCTGTCTTCAGGGTTTGTTGTACTAAATCTTTGATTTCTCCACTGGTCTTGAGTTCACATCCCTCCGAAGCATGTAAGAGAAGAATGTGCTGTGGTTTCGAGTTATCGCCTTTTGTTAACTGCATTTGGTTGATGGGTCTAGGCTGTGGGATCGATTTTTGGGGTCTTGCAACACTTGCATAGGTTTTAACAGGAGCTGGGTTGGGACCAGCATCTTTCTCCAGTTCTGCATTTTCTTCCTGTGGTAGAGGAATTCTAGAAAGCGTGTCCAGAACTTTCTCAATTATTGTCGTCCTTGACTTTAGCTCCTCATTTACTGCCTTGAGCTTCTCATTGTCAATAAGGTTTAGATGTTGTGTAGATCTGGTGCGACCACAAGTTGGCCCACTTCAGCATCCAGAATTCGAGGCCCCATAGTTTCCTGAGGCTGGTGGGTGGTGCCGCCGAATAACTTCCACGGCAGACAGAAGTAAGTTGCAAGGTATTTTTTGATTATTTGCTTATTGTGAGTTTCACACAGATCAATTTTCTTTCCCCAGAACGGTCTCAGGGCTTTGGCATACTGAGCTTGGATTTGTTTTTATAGGTGAGGTTGGCATCAAAGATTACTCCTAGGAATTTGACACTCTCTGTGGGAGTCAGGACATTTCCTGCCAATTTCGGAAGTAGAGAAGATGCAGTATCAGTAGAAGTCATCCGCCTTGGAGTAAAGATGAGACAGCTTGACTTCTTTCGGTTGACTGACAAGCCAAGAAATTCAGCATCCTCGCAGAATTATTATTATTATTATTATTATTATTATTATTATTATTATCATCAGTTTATTTCTCTTAGGAGAACACCCGGTTACAGCTACTGGCTAGAGGGTGAAAATACATATACAACTATGTTACAAAAATACATCTATGTTACAATTATAAAATACATAATATCTGATTTATAACTACATTTTATCTGGAAAAGACACTATTTGAGTTATTAATTATTCGCAAATACTTTTACTACTTAACTACTGTAAACTGGTAAGAACGTACCGTGACAATTGAAGCATACCTTCTGCTTAAACACACACAAGTGGGATTTACATAAACACAAATATTTACAGCAGCCAAAACAACGTACAGCATATGAAACAACACGAATGACCGTGATACGGCAAAATAAAAATTTTAAAGTTCAATTTTCCAGCAGTCTTCTTCTTCTGTGGGGATTAGAGTTGTGTAGGTAGGTCAATCCTTACACATTGATGAGGTCGGGTTTCCTAAAGCCCAGTGGCTTGTGCCTGGCCGAACAAGGTGCTGAAACTGTATCCTCGCATCTGTATTTGCAAGTAAGAGTTTCTGAGAACTTCCTTTCTGTAGGATTTGCAATTGCAGAGCTTTTCAGGATTCATATCGATTGAGGTTGTTGAACAGCTCGATGGTGTTTGCTGGAAAGAATCTTCCGAGGCTATCCAACTCCGTAAATGCCGCTTTGAGTTGCGGTTCCTTATCTGCAACTCGTCTTGGTGTTTCGCCGGGTATTTCTATCCACTCTCGGGCTTTCGGTGCATCCAGCCGTCCCGTTAAAAGCTGAGCGAGGGTCATTATGTTCCTTGACGTGATTATTTGTCTCCAGGGAGTGACCTCTAAATTGGAGTATAGTATAGCTCTTGAGATGGTAAAAGGCTTAGCTGAAATTCTGTTCAGCCATCTCAAGAGCCAGTATTCGAGTCCTAGAAAGGCTTTGATACTGCTTTCGGGAGCTGAAGACCAGATTTGTGCCGCGTATAGGGGAATAGGAGTAACACATCTGTTGATGTATTGCTTCATCAGACCGGGGTCTCTAATACCGGTGAGCTCCTGCATGGTTGCCCACAGCGCCGCGTATGTTTTGCTGCGGATGTATGTGAAGTGCGGGCGAAAGGTTAGGCCTTCATCCCACTTGAGACCAAGATCAACGTGTGTCTGTGCCTTTTGGACGAGGATGCCGTTCACAAATATTTCCATTTTGTAAGGTAACTGTGCACAATTTCTGAGGTGGAGTTATCTTTTAGTTTAGCTTTCATCTAAGCAGTTGCGGGGGTGGGGGGAAGTAAAGCAATATTAATGATAGAGAAATGTCGTTAGATTTGAACAAAGAAGCCCAGAAAGGAATTGTAATCGAGTATGCGGAGAGTGTCGCGAAATCGGATCATGACGCCCTCCCCCCGATAAATCTGTCTCCACCTAATGAAACGTTCTAATTGTGCGACAGAAAGTCATTCGGTGCGATAGTTGTAATTCAT
This sequence comes from Mastigoproctus giganteus, assembly GCF_048544385.1. Lineage (NCBI taxonomy): Eukaryota > Metazoa > Arthropoda > Arachnida > Uropygi > Thelyphonidae > Mastigoproctus > Mastigoproctus giganteus. Next base: position 220,176 of record NW_028328301.1, on the reverse strand, counting down.
TTGATGGTCCGCAGTCCCTCGCTGATAGCGTGGCAGATGCACGTGGTTCGATTAGCGACGCCACTCTTTCGCCAAATCCGATAACGTGGCGGCAGATTTTAACTACACGTGCTTGAGATCCGTTTCTTCGGAATGAATGCCAAGTTACCAGACTGCGAGAAATTCGCTCGAAACGCAGTGCAAAAACTGCCGCTCCGCCCCCCCCCCCCCCTCAGCCATTCGAGTAGAACAGGGGTCGTGTTCTTTGCCGATTTCAGCCGCCAACGACCTCGCATTGATGGAGGTAGTTGGAGAGAGGGAGAGAAAGAGAGAGATAAACTGCGGGTGCTCGCAGCGCCATTAAAAATTTCGGCAAAGATGGATCGCCGGAGGGGAGGGAGGGAGGCAGCGGACACTGTTGCCATAATGAACGCAATTACGCGGCCCCTATTATTATGATAATTAGTAAAATTCGGGTCCTTGGCGAAACTGCCTTCCCGGCTGTCATTTCGATAATTGGCTCGTAATGACGAGCCCGTTAGAAATATAATGCCGCCCTGTTAAACGCCCGGCTTAATGCGGCGCCGCATATAAAGTTCGTCTCGTACACTATTGATAAGCCATCGGGATACGCGCGCGGGGTTTAATAGGACAGAAGATGCAAATGAAAGTTGATAAGCTTCCACAACACGCGCCGAAACGCTATCTGCGTTCACTTTAAAGACGTTTTCTCAGTTAACAAGACCCTTCCCCTCCCCCTCCCCATCCTCGATGGAAACGGAGCTGCGGAGAATGCACTTCGCAGTCACGTGCGCAAAAATCCATAATTACGCGCGGCGCAATAATTATTGGAGCACGAAAGGATGCAGAAATGCACGCTTCGGTCGATGCGAGAGCCGGATAATTAAAGGACTACGAGGGGCAGTTAGTGATAGGAGAGGGGGCACAGAATTATGGGACAGCAGAAGAAAAATATAACTAAAAAATATTTCTAAGAGAAAAACACGCATTGATTCCACCCCTCCTCCAAGAAAGGAATTCCTTTTTTTTTTGAAGCCAAACATCCCTTAGGGGATTTCAAAATTATTCCTTAAGTTCAGCTCTTGAATGTGCCTGTCAAAATATTATTATTATTATCGTCTGTTTATTCCAGTAAAGGAAACCACCCCAGGACGGCAAAGTGCCAGGAGGGTGCTAAGTACATACCAGGCTAGGAGATACTACGTGCAGTGGGTTACATATACTGAACCCGTACTCTCGTCCCCAAATATTATATACACATTTTGTATTTACACATTAATGATTCTGTACAAATCATACATTGTATTTACAATTCACTAATGATTCCATCTATAATGTACATATATTTAACAACTGTTAGGGATTTTACCAGTCAACAGGTTACCAAATTATTATTGTACTTAAAACAGAATTTCACTTTTACTCATAATTCTTTGGTACTTTGCGGCCGATTCATATTTCGGAATTCTGGAAAATCTCTTTCCGGTAAGAATTCTGGAAGATCTCTTTCCTGTATGTTCCATCCTCACAGTTTTTCGGCATCTTTGTGCATCTAGGGAGTTAAATATTTTTGCTGCATTTGATGGGAAGAATCTTTGCAGGCTACTAAGATGGTTCAGGACTGAACGCAGTGGATTATTTAGTTCTCCGCAACGTCTAGCTGTGGCACGCGCTTTGACTAGAATATTGTCCAGGACTAGAGCATCCACTCTGCCTGTGAGCATTTGTGCGAGAGTGTGTATGTTCCTCTTAATTGTCCTCTGTATCCATGGTGTGATGTTAAGGTTTGAGTAGAAAATGGCCCTTGAGATAGTAAAAGGGTGGCCAGCAACTCTGTTAAGCCATCGCAAGAACCAGTACTCGATCCCAAGGACGGACTTATAATGTGAATCTGGGGCTAAAGACCAGATTTGCGAGGCATACATTGCAATTGGCAGGACATTGGTCGCTAGCTGAGGATCCCTAATTCCTACCAGTTCTTGTCTAGTAGCCCATAAAGCAGCGAATATTTTTGTCTTCATATGGGCAAAGTGTTGAGCAAAGGTGAGTCTATCATCCCACTTACGACCAAGGTCCAGGTGAGGTTGCACTTTTTTCACACTAGACCCGTTCACAGAGATCGAGATGTCATTTTTATTCTGCTCGTAAGTTACTGTCATTTGGGCAGACTTCTGCGCATTAATACGGAGCCCGATGCAATCCAGGTAGCTCTCAAATTCTCGGATTGTGCTATTTGCCATCTGACAAATACCTTCTGCTGAATCATGGTCTTTGGAAGTGATGAAGAATTTTACATCGTCAGCATATGTTATAAAATTGTGGTACCGTGCAAGAAACGGTTCCAGGGAGGCGCGAAGAGAGTTGCCGAAAGAACTTCCCCCTGTGGCACTCCTCGCGAGATGGTAAAGCAAGATTGTAGCTTTGGTGCATAGCAGCTAAGTAGATTAGCTTAGATTTACGTCTCTGCGTCTTACGCTGTCAAGCATTGATTCCCTGAGGAACATGTTTCAAGCCAATTGTCTTCGGATCTTCAATAAATTTAGGATCCACCCTGATAGGTTCTGTGAAGACAAGCCCTACAGGAAGGAAATCCTCAAGAACTGGTACCAGATAATGAACTTAAAATACTCTCCTGCTCCTGGACAGGACAGACTGATTTTTTTTTTTTTTTTTTTTTTGTAAACTTGCCTATTTGTATTTGACAAAGACTTTTTGTCTTCATGAAATCATATATTTTGTACATTATTATATATTTAATCCTGTAAAAGTCTCGGGTCGAGCACACATGAACTCTTGTTTATTGTACATTGTACATTCTTATTGTATGTACAATGTACATACAATACATTAGAAATAAACTGATTTTAATAATAATGTAGTTAAACATGATTTTCCCTTTACAAAACCATGCTCAGTATCTTTCATAATTCCATTTCTAAATGATCCTGAATTCCGCCCTTGATCATAGTCTCCAGATTTTACAGATGCAAAGTTTACGGTATTTACTTACAGTTTCTTTATGCCCCCAGAAGTTTTCAGATGCAAACACTGAAGGGGATCTACCCCAAATTAAAGCAGTGAAGACAAAAGACAAGAGATTTTTATGGGGACTAAGGGAAGTCCAGGGAAGTAGCATCAACAGCCTCTTTGAAAATCAGCACAAATCGGCAATTGAGGCAAGAGAGAATAAATCGAAGCATCCCACGCTTGCATCTTTATAATCACGTGTTCACATGAATCGTCATACAAAGTACTCGATCAGAAGTCGTGGTCTTACTATTATTATAATTATTGCTTTCTTATTGTTTCTCCCTGATTGGGGATTCCACCTCGTGACGGGTACTGCTACCAAGTACACAGGGTGGTTGTTGTTATGTCTGGTGTTACTGTTGGTCGAGGAACTCTCTGACTATCCTACAGGTGTTCAGGATTGTGACTTACTGGAGTTCCTTGTAGGTGTTCGCTGGGAGACCGACTGCTGCTAGGCTGTTATGCAGGGTCTTTGGCACCGTACCTGTGGTTGACACGATGATCGGGATGGTCGTTACTTGTTGCATATGGCACATCTCCTTGACTTCATGTCTCAGGTTCGTGTACTTCCTAATTTTTTCCTCATGGGTTTTCTGGACATTGCTAGTGTTGGGCACCGCTATGTCAATCAGGAAGGTTGCCATTTCCATCTTATCCACAAGGGTTATGTCCGGTCTGTTGTGCGGATTATTTACAAAAAAAGATAATTTTACAAACGAAAACATATTTTGATACAAAGGAGAGAACTCCTTACGACAGTTAGGTCTGATTGAGCTGGCTTAACATCGAGATAGGAGCACCAGCTCAATCCGACAGGAACAGATGGAAGGTACACATCACTCATTGCTCATTAGTCCTACTCGTCATAATTTTTTTCCGGTAAGTCCGGTCAGCAGCGAATTTGTTAAGGTCGTCGTCAAGTGCCTGGGTTTGCTTAAACATCTGCTGAGGAAGGAACCTGTCCGAGAGATGGAGTGGTGCTGAATGCGAGTAGAGCTCGGGATTGGCCCTAAGGGCAGCACGGAAAATCTTCCAGCCACAGGTATCCCAGAATGAAGGTGTTGCAATCATGCCTGTTATCATTTTGACTGTTGCTAGGAGGCGTTGGTCGTCGACTAAGGTGGGAAGCCGTGGAATCCCGAGAGAGCTGGCAAGCTGCGTGGTATGAATCAGAGCTGGAAGGTTGTGCTTCCTGTTGGCCCACTTTAGGAGCCAGAATTCTGTGGCAAAGAGTGGTTTCTTTATTGACGGTGACGCTGACGCCCAAATTTCAGCAGCATAGAGTAAAAGTGGAAAGATAATTGTTCTTATGTACCTCACGGTTGTCTTTTTATCTCTGATATGAAGATGCTATTTTGCTATCCACCGGAGTCTTGCACCACGTGTGAGGAGCATGTCTATGTGGGCGTTGAATCGAAGTTTGGAGTCGAATACAACGCCCAGATCACGATTGCTGGATACAATTGGGATGAGGGTGTTGCCGACCGAAGGCTGGAGAGAAGAAGGCGTTTGCTTCAATGAATACACCATGAATTCGGACTTAGCAGGATTCAACTTGAGCCCAAACTGGCACAGGTAAGATGTGACGGCAGTGAGAGTGTTGTTAATTTCCGTTTTTACCAGATCAAGGTCTTGACCAGGGATGATGGGAGTAAGTATCTTGATATCATCTGCATAGCTTAGTAGACATCGAGAATGTGCAACCAGTGGGAAGATAATAGATGAGAACAGAAGGCCGGAAAGGACCCCTCCTTGTGGGACTCCTGCCGTGACGGATCTAGTAAGGGTGCGATCTCCTGTATGAAGCTTTATAACTCTGTTATTCAGAAGAGAGGAGAGAAAGCATAATATGTTCCCTGTGATCTAGAAGTGGCATTCCAGGAGAGTGAGTAGTTGGTTTACTTGGACGGCATGGGGTTCCTACTTGTACATAGTATGGTACACTTTCTTTGGTCAATTGGTATTTCCTCTCTAGTTTCTGATGTATTATCCTGGTTACCTGCTCGTGTCTATGAGTGTACAACTCATCACCGTTGGACGCAAGGTGTTATCACCTTGCGTCCAACGGTGATGAGTTGGATCGTTTCTGAGGGCAGGTGGCATCGTCGACATGTGTCATCTGACATTCTGGGCTCCTTTGCGATGTATTTTCTATAATTTGTAGTGTTGATTACCTGGTCTTGGATGGCCAGCATGAATCCTTCAGTCTCGGGGAAAAGCGTCCCACTTGTGAGCCGTACTTTGGAAACAATGTTATCGTTGCGATCCTGATGGTGTCATTGTAGTGTCTGCCATGAAGTGTCTTCTTTGCCCATCTTTCTAGCTTCGATTCATGTGCCATCTGGGTGGGAGGGGGCTTCTCGCTTAGGTTGAGTGTGGTATATCACTTATCTGTCTTCCTTGTGACTTGGTGGAGTGGTGCTTAATAGTTCTCGAAGTAATCCTTCAGGTTAACTATCGCTGTTTTCTGTTGCTCTATCAGGCCCCTTACTCCCTCTTTCCGATTGGTTAGTCTGTGGTTATTAATGGTTAGTATAGAGAGACTATGGTTAGTCTCTCTACTGCTGACTTCGGGTGCTGTTGGCGGCTCCTGGTCATCATCGTTCTTGTCTTCCGCATGATATCCTCCAGCTCCGTGTAAGTCCAATCTATGACCCCGAAGGAGTATGTCAATACTGGGACTGCATAGGTGTTTATGGCTTTAACTGTGTTTCATCCGTTCAGTTTTGCTTTCAGCAGGCCTTAATTTGTTTGTGCTGTAACTGCTGAGCCTGCATCATCTCCAAGTATTTTTGGGATCTCCCTCTGCCATGGCTTCGATCTCTTTACCAGACTGCAGCTGGTAGTTTCGGTTAATTTTGTCTATAGACAAATGCAAGTGCATTTGTCTTGCATTTGTCTACACCAAATTCCATCCTAATATTATTGCTGAATTCTTCGGTGATCTGGAGTGGTTGTTGGAGCACCAGCGTGACTTGTGCTGTAACTAGGCTTTTTATTCCTGATATGTTTTAATATTGGAAATAAACATAATAAATGGTTCTTTCCCTGCGTGGAAGCCTTATATAATCACAGGGCATGGCTCGTTTAAATATAAGTTGTGTGACTTGGGTTTGGAGGAGGATCCTTTCTGTATATGTAGATTACCTGAAACACGGGAACTTGTTTTTTATGATTGTCCTCTTTACGAGGAATTTAGGCATAATTTAAGATCAGTTATTCCAGATTTTAATCGGGGAGCTGAAGCTGAATGGGTGAAGGTTTAGAGAATTTTTCAATATTCCAGGAATTTTGTAGAAATGTATTAAAAAGAGGAAACAGCTATCTGTAGTGGTTAACATGTCTGCGCGTGTAGCACAGCGGTATCGTCACCGTCCTTCCCACACGGGGTGGAAAAGGCTTGGTTCGAATCCCATCGATGACACGAGGGAACTTTAATGTGTTTTTTTTTCACTTCGTGGCTGAGTTAGTTGTTCTCAGGCGTAGATAGCAAGGTTTTTCTCCCCAGTAACTGGGGTTTTTTCTTCCAGCAAAACAAGCAAATCGACCACAGAACATACGCAATTTACAGACACAAATACGGGTTAATGTATTTAATTACGGGCAACCCTAAAATAATAATTTTTTTGTCCTGGTTAATATAGATTAGAACTGTACACTTTTTCTCCCCCACAACTTTGCTGGAGGTTTTTTTTTTTTTTTCAATTCCTTTTGCAGGCATCAGAAAAACAACTGATGTGGGATTTAAACACTTGCAGTTTTTTTTTTTTTAATATTTATTTATTATTATCCTTTTTATTATTTTTAATTAATTTATTTATTTTTTCTTTCTTTCTTTATTTATTATTTTTAATTAATTAATTTATTTATTTCATTATTATTTTTATTTATTTCTTTATTATTTTTTTCCTTTATTACTATTTATTATTATTATTATTTTATATATATATTTTTTATTTATTTATTTTTATTTTTTTATAATTATTATATTTTAAAATTTATTTTTTATTATTTTTTATTTTCCCCGAAACTCGTTTGAGTTTTTTTTTTTTTTTTTTTTTTTGCAGGTATCAGAAAGAAAACTGATGCAAGACTTACCTTATGGGTTTGGGGCAGTTTTTTTTTTTTTTTTTTTCAGATATGGGTAGCCTGGTAGTGGGATTGTTGTGCACCCACCGATATTGCACTACCTCCGGTGGGTGCGCGGTGTTAGTGCAAACAGCACAGACAGTGAAGAAGACCCTTGACCGGGCTTCGCGTGCGTAGGGATAGGCACCAGGTAACAGATACTGAGGTGGTGCCTGCTCCCTGGTGGCAAAGAGGCGTTTTTTTTTTTTTTTCTTTTTATAACATATTACAGACACTTTACACTACAGGCCCATTAGCAGAATACTTGAACACAGAATATGCAGGTGGAGATGGACGTTAGTCTGGGAGTCACCTTACACAAGTAAGGTGGCTCCCAGACTTCTTCTCGGTTGCCGCGTAGAGCTTGATGTCATCCCTGTACATCAGGTAGGTAAAGGAGTACAGGTTTTTTCTTCCTTCTTTCAGGTTATATCCATACTTGCTGCCGTTGAGCATGGTGGACAGTGGGTTGAGTGCTAGACAGAACCACAGTGGGCTCAGAGCACCTCCCTGAAAGATTCCTCTTCTAATGGGGATTGGCCTGGTTCTGATATTCTCGACTTTAATGGTGGTTCTCCATTTCACGTCTAAAAAATATATAAGTTCATACACCGACCATTGAATAAAATTTAAAATTTAATATGACTACAATCTTTACACAAAAATATTTACAATAAACTATTGCGGAATGTTAAAAACTGTAATAAAAGATCATTTACAATAAAATTTGCTAAAATATAAACCATTAAAAGCGCTAAAAACCTGAAGCTTTCGGGAGCGTCAGCTCCCTTCTTCAACAGTGACATGACTTCCTGCAACATCTCCTTAAGTAGCAGGCTAACGGTACCTCCACACATGGTATTTCTCCACGTGGTTTAATCGGCACATGGTCAGAACTGGAAGCGAAAATGTCTCGGGAACGTGGCAAAGAAAATCGTTCATCCGACCTTAATATAATTGTTTCAAAGATAGGATTAATACGTATACCTCTATCTCTATTGATGGTATTCCTACTGGATGAACTAATCCGTAAACCCTCGAGCCATTTACGCTCCCAGTATCCATGTGCACGATCCAAAATAATAGCGTCCTCCGGGGAGATTTGATACTGCTTCTCCCAAAAATGTTCGGCCACAGCAGACTTGTTGTATTCAGCGGTTCTTATGGCATTTAAATGTTCCCCCAGACGATCCCTGAGCCGTCCTTTTGTTTCCCCCACATAACACTCCCCACAATCCGGGCATTCTATTCTATAAACCACTCCACTCCACTACTAAGATCTTTTGGTACGCGGTCTTTGACCTGAGACACAGCTGTGCACAGCCTCCGCCCAGGAAGCTGTACACAGCGTGTCCCATAACCCCGTAAAATTCTTGCCAGATGTTCAGTAAGACCCGGATAGTAGGGGATGTATGCGGTGGCTACAGGAACGAACGACTCCCTACGTTCGGACACTCCTCTACTATATCTATCCAGGATCCTCTGGGGGTATCCGCACTTTCTAAGTTCTGCCGTGACACGATTAATTTCTTTTTCTTTATCCTCAGAAGTGGTACAGTGTGATCTTACTCTGTCAAATAAAGCTTTTGCTACACTATTCTTGTATTGTCCAGCTTGTGCTGAATTGAAATGGGTGTATTGACCTCTACACATGGGTTTTTAAAAAACTGACGTCTTAAGTCTAAAACCCACCCTGGAGATCAATACATCCAAAAATGACAGGGTACCACCCGTTTCCACCTCTGAGGTGAATTGTATAAATTGGGAGAAGCTATTAAGCCAGCAAACGGCATCATCCTCCCTCCCCTTCTGGACCAGGGCAAAGGTATCATCAACATATCTTCTCCAATTCCTAATAGGAAACGAACGCCCACTAAAAACCCTACTTTCCAACTCCTCCATGGCCAGATTGGCCACGGTGGCACTAATGGGTGAACCCATGGCAGTACCGCGAACCTGCTTATACATAGTTCCTTGAAACAACATGGTAATACTAGCTAGACATAATTCTACCCCGGTGCAAATGTCTTCCACACCGAGAAGTGATCTATTACCAAGGGAGGCATCCCTGGTCAATGCCATTTTTACACAATATACTGCATGACTAATAGGAATACATGTAAATAAAGATATAACGTCAAAAGAGATCATGCTCTCATCATCATTTATAGTCAAATTCCCCACAAAATTCACAAACTCTCTACTGTCTTTAACAACATATTCGGACTGCCCCACTATGGGTGCAATTAATTTAGCCAAGTACCCTGATAGCGCATAGGAAGGACTCCCTATAAATGAAACTATAGGTCTCAAGGGCACTTCTGCCTTATGAATGTTTGGCATTCCGTAGAATCGCGGGAGTTGACTACCTGTAGTGTGTAATGACCAGTAAGTCTCCTTGGAAATCTTCTCCGTGTTCAACCAGGATTGTACCAGTTTATTGACTCGCCGTTCCAGCCCCACCAACGGGTTCCTCTGGATCACCTTATAAGTGTTATTATCTTGCAGAAGATCCAATGCCTTCTTGTTATAATCTTCTGTATTCAGGACACCATCGTTCTTCTGTATTCAGGACACCATCATTTCACCATCGTTTCTCCTAAGAAGTTTTTCACTATCGGATTGAATTTGTACATGTTCAGCGCCTCTATTAGCCAGCTATGAGGCACGGAGTCGAAGGCCTTGCGTTAATCGATGTGGGCTGTGTACATGTTGCGGCATTTCTCGTAGGCTTGCTCTATAACCGCGGAATCTATGGTTAATTGCTCCTTGCACCCTTTGCTCAGCCGCTTGCATCCTTTCTGCTGTTCGGCCATTATGTTTTGGCTCTCCAAGTGGTCTGATATCTTCCTGGTTATGCAGCTGGTCAGGATCTTGTACATCGTTGGGAGGCAGGTGATTGGCCTGTATTTCGCCGGGTTTCTTGTATCTTCATCTTTAGACTTCAGATATGTGACTCCTTTAGAGAGAAGCTTCGGAATTGTCACTGGGAACCTTATAATTCGAGGGAACTGCTCTGCTAGGTGCTTGTGTGTACAATGAGCTTCTTGTACCAGCAGTTGTGGATGTTATCAATTCCTGGGATTCGCCAGTTGTCGGTGTTCCTGATCGACTGTTTTACTTCTTCTTGAATCTGCCACTCTCTCGTCTCTTGTATGTTTTTGTTTTTTTTCCGTTCTACTTCTATCCAGAGGGCTCTTGTTATGCCTTACTTCACTGCTTCAAATATTTCCTCAGAACTCCTCGATCGTCTTCTTCTTGGGCGGCCCGTTTTCTGCTTTTTCATCTTCTTCCAGTTTCCTGCAGAAGGCTCTTTGATCTATCTGGACTCTTAATTCTCCAATTTTCTGTGAAGTCTTCTTTCCCAAGCTGGCGGTTCCTTCTGTTTTCGATTCTTCTGCTGCTGCTGGTCTCTCGTTTCTTTTCCATTAATCTTAGTGGCTGCTATGGCATTACAGTATACGGCTTTTTAGATGGCCTCCAGTGTTGCACCAATTGTGTCAAGGGAATGTGGTATTATTATTATTATTATTATTACTATCTGTTTATTTCACAAAAAAAGAAACCACTTATGGAACATTGATCAATCCTTACAAAGACAGGTATCAAAAGGAACCTACGAGGATGCCACCCCGCCAAACAAATGCATAATAACTAACTCGACAAGTACAGCTGCTAAGAATAACTCTTCTCCTACTTCCTTCAGAAAACAAGCAGCCTTTCAAATAAATTACACGCGCTCCAGACCATGCTCTTCCTAAGAGATACGAGTTTATCTGTCTGAAACCTCGATCTAATATTCCACACTGTGTCCTATAAAGCAATTGCAGAGCCAACAAAAGGAGTCGAGGAGTGGTTATATCCCATGCAAACTACTCGAAGTTACAAAATCTACAAGTAAAACTGAGAGCATGAAGGATTACTTCCATAAACACACAGCAGCACTCCACAAGGCCACATAAGGAACGTAAAGCAGTATTTTTGATGCCTTGAAGCACCAGGATTGTACCATCAAGATAGGCCTAGTTTACCTCCCACCTGACCACACGGACGCATCTAGGTGCTGGCTTCAGTCTTGGCTGGTGAGTAATCTCAACCCAGCACTCTCTTCCATTCTTGGCAGTGATTTCAACATGCCACTTCCAAGGCATACCTCAGCACTACATGACTTACCATTAACATTAAACTCTGCAGACCTTATAAGACTTGATACACCACCTAGTCTGCGCGGTAGTACAGTGGTATCGTCACCGTCCTCCCCACACCGAGTGGAAAAAGGCCTGGATTCGAATCGCGTCGATGACGCGAGGAACTGTAAAGGGCTTTTTTTCACTCCGTGGCTGAGATAGTCGGTCTCAGACGTAGGTAGCAAGGTTTTCCTGCAGAAACAGGGGTTTTACGTCCAGCAAAACAGGCAAATGAGCAGAGAACACGCGCAATTAACAGACACAAATATAAACAGGTATATGTAAGAAATTATGGGTGGCCCGAATATAACATAATAGTTGATACGCCACCTACAAGGGATGGACAAACTCTCGACCTCATCTTCCACAGCATAAGAGTTGTAGAAACGCGGTCTTCTCAGTTTTCCTTCACGTCAGTTCACCTGCCCCTCACATATGCCCTCGTTGTCAAAAGTGGGGTAAACAACACAACCTAAACTAACCTCCTCCCTCAGATTTCTCAATCTGCAGGCTGTCTCACCCGACTTATTACGATTGGCCTAAAAAGCTTCATGCAGTACAGAGGAAGCAAAAACATGGAACTCTCACTTCGGTTAGCCAGGCGGTAGGGACACTCATTGTATGGCTATCCCCGCCAAGGTTTTCTGTGGTTTAGGAATGGGGACCAATAAAAGAATAAAAATAATAATACATTTAAAAAAAATGAAAAAATAATAAATAAAAAAATTAGGAAAAAGTGCAAGGATGTAGACAAGAAAGCTGTGGCAGATTGCAAGGGTTCAAAGGTTGCAAGAAGAAATTCAGCCCCGTGGCTTAGCACCTACACCTACACCTAGGTAGGATATACAAGGTCAAGGTGTCAAGGTGTGTTTGTTTCAATTGCGGTTTCCAGGGTTTCCCCTAAATGCCGTTGTAGCATCTGAAAAGGTGGAGGCCGACAAGTGTATGTATGTAGGTGTGTAAGTATGTATCTTGTTATGTTGAGTGTTGAGTGCCGGCACTGGCGACTTTGCAGCCAGGGGGCAGGGGACACCTGCTCCCCTGCCCCCTGACTCCCTACCTTGGCCACGAGGAGCCGCGCCAGGGTCCGCTTTCTAGTGGAGACTCTTACTAGGGCTATCAGGCAAGCCTGGGAGCCCCAAGGGAAAGGAAGTGGGGATAAGAATTGAAGTATGGGGATTGGAAGGGATGAGGAAGTTGGATAGAAGATAAGGGGAAGAGATAGACCTCCCATGAAATAGAAGAGAGAAGTTTACAACAGTGTATAGAGTGAAAAGAAAAATATATATTATACAATAAAAATAATAATAATAATAATAATAAAATAAAATAAAAGAAAACAAAAAAAAAAATATATATATAAAAAATATATATATATATACAAAAAAAAAATAAAAATAACAAAAAAAAATAAAATAAAATAAAACAAAAAAAATGAAATAAATAAAAAAATATATAAAATATATATATATATATATATATCCAAGTATGACAAAGCAAATATTAAATGTCATAATAAATATAAATATTATAATAAATACCAAGTAGTCACATAACCAATTAATGCCATCTAGGACGATTAAACATTACATCGGTCTGTATGAATATGAGTTAAGTTAATAATGGTAACAGTTTTTTAAAGGTAAAATATGATATACTAGCTTATCAGGTAAACCATAAACCATGGCGGGTACCCAACGTGACCTGGAAAAAATCAATCTATGCCATGACATAAGCAATATATATATATATATATATATATATATATATATATATATACAAAAAAATAACAAAAAAATAAAAATAAAAAGTACCTATATACAATGTTTACTCTTAGCTAAGTGAGTATGATCACCACTCCTGGGGGACTTAGAAAACAAAACTATAAACAACACTTCATTACATTAATTAATACCGTTTGAAAAGTATTACTTTTAGGCCACAGCAACTAGACACACTTGTCCAGTCATTGTGCAGGACTCAAACACTTTGCATCAACTTCCTGGGCAACGGTCAAATCCCCTGGCATGGAAGATGAGCAATTTTCGTCAGACATAGTTATTAAAGTTATTGAGATGTACAATAATTATACAAAAGCTAGACAACTCTTAAAACATCTTCAATAGACAATAATAGAGCTCCTCCAATTATATAACATTTAAGGCATTTATGCTATAATTATTATATTTATGACGCGATCACGACAATATTGTATCCAATCGTTATATGAGATTAGAGTTAGTAATAAAGTGGCTTACTGCATCCAGGCTGGTGTCACCAATCAGAGACAGTCGTGGTGGTCACGTTATCAACGATGGAAAACAAAGGCCTTTGTTTACTATCACGGGGGGGGGGGGAAGCAATGGCTGCCTCCATAGGTATATAATTATAGGACACAAAATTTGCAGCGACGTAAAAACTAGTTTGTAGTGAGCCAATCATCTAAATATATATATATATATATATAATCTTTATTGTATACAAACGTGGTATATAGAATAGACCCTTCACAGCAGCAATGCCAGGGGTTTTACTTTGGAATAATAACATGAATCACTATTGCTGTTCAAGAATAGTTCACTGCACCAATCAAGTTTTAAAATAAGCAATACCAAGGTGATCCACAACAGAAAATTGCAATGTTAACAACAACCAAACCCATCTGGAATTTCAGCGCTCTGTTCTGTTGAAAGAACGACGCACACCCACGCCGAAATTAAAATTACTCATATTTTCGAAATGCCTTAGAAGTTGGGCAAAAATAAACCATCAACAGACTCACCAACACCTAAAGAACCCGATGGACACAATTTTAATCCAAAGACAAGACTTTGAAGACAAAATATCAGAGCAACAAATTCATGCAACTGACCACTACTTGGTCAGCGCCACCTCTCCTGGGTAGGATATACATCATCATCATCATCATCATATTTACACTCATTGGAGCGTTCCCCGAGCAAAAGCTCAACAACGCAAATTAACTATTTACATCGACCTATTTAGCCTTCCAAGCCGCAAGGACTCGCCCTACTGCTCGGAAGTTTACCATCCCTAGCCCCGTGGAGGCAGGCCGCTACTACCCTTATTATTTGCACCATATTTACAACTCTCTAAGTGAGTAGATTTCTGATTGCTTTGATCAGAACCACAATCAAAATCTATATGAATTTAAAAATCAAAAGTTTACGTTTCAATTTTGAGATCAAAAGTACCATGTACATAACATACAATTCAGCAACGACAAGCAGTTGCAATATAAAACTAACATCCGCAAGCATGAGGGAATAAATGAACCTAATAGTTCAAGTACTGCCCCGAGCACTACGTATGACATTTACATTTATAAGATACGTTATAAAAACTTTATATATACTTTCATTTTTAAAGAGCTTCCGCATCTCATGGGGAGAGGATACCCCTAACTGGCCAAGCAGCCTTTGTCTTGGCGCGTCATATAATTGACATTGAAAAATTACATGCTGGCTATCCTCAATCTGCCCGCAACGACCGCGATCACAGTCGCAAGGCCCAGTTGATGAAGCCGCAACCGAAGTCCGTGTCCAGTGACAACCATAGCCTGAAAAACTCCAAGCTTAGGCCACCTGCGTATCTGTTCTAATCGTGAGATGTCAGGCATCATCTCATACGTCACTCTGCCCTTAGAGGACGTCGTCCAACGCTCCTGCCAGAGTCGATAGACTTCCAGCGAAATTCTCTTGCTCTCAACCTTTAAGTCGGGTCTGCCGTAAACTCTTCTCGCATCGGGGCAACAACGGACACCCATCAACTCCAAAGGTAAGTTGTTCTTGGTTCGATATCGTAGGAGTTTCTCCAAATCAGTAATTCAACTGGCTCTGCACTTTCAGAAATATGTAGGGCTTCTGTGGAGACAGTGCGGCAAGCTCTGGTCACATTTAACAATGCAAACCGCTGAGCAGCCATCAAGTGACGCGTCAATAAGCATCTGTCTATAGCCTGTCCCCAGGCTCCACAGGCATAGGTAATTACAGGGACAAAGAGGCACTTGTAAAGCATGTCCAAGTTCTTTCCTTTGATACCCCAGTCAGCTCGGGTGATTCTCCTAAGCTTCCCATACAGCTTCTTTATTTTATCCCTCATGAACTTCGGATGAGGAATAAAGCTCAGTCTCTGATCCAGATTGACTCCCAGATACTTTATCACGGGCACAAAATCCAGGGAAAGCCCACCAAGGCGTACTGTGCGATGCCTATTAGGACTGAAAAGTCCCTTCAGCATCATGCACTGCAACTTCGTCGGCGATATCATTAACTTGTGAACCGAGGCCCAAGTCTGTATCCAGTCTAACACCCAACTGGCTTTTTGCTCCAGTTCTAATCGGGCATCACCGCACACAAGTACGGCAACATCGTCTGCGTAAGCTACAATCTCCACACCATTCCAGTCTTGGTTCAATAACTCGTCCAAGACGAAGTTCCACATAAAAGGGCCTATAATGGAGCCCTGCGGAACTCCTCTAGAGACCGTGTGACAAACTTTCTCGAAGCGGTTATAGACCACTACTCTCCGATCTTGAAAGTAGCTACCCATGAGACGATAGATATCACTCGGACAGTCCACAAGTCTCAATCGGCATAAGATGCTTTCCCACCAGAGGCGGTCAAAAGCTCCCTTAAGGTAGGATATACAGCGGTAAGCGGGGATTAACAATAAGGGGTGATCCCACTCTCAGGGTACGCGCCAGCTCTAGCATCATCCGCAGTCCGGTGGAGAGCCAGCAAGAAGATCCTACCCTACGTGGGGTGTGCAGATGTGATGATCCCTCACACAGTATCAGAAAGTGCTCTTACCTAGGGGTTTGCATACGTCAGGAAGTTGGAGTTCCGATTGGAGGCCAAGTCACGTCAGGTTATGGAAAGGTTAGGTTACTTTTAGGTTTAACTTTAGTTTATGTAACACCTGCCCTCTGGGTGAGATTCCGATGATTGCCTCGTCCTTTCTTAAAGACGACTGCACAAATTCTGCAAAGGCAGTGTAGTTATGTTCGTTCTGCAGGTGCAGACGTTCATTGTGATTTGTTCTGAATTTTTGTAAAGTCTGAGTCGGTAGTCTTCATGTTTCGGGCAGGAGTACATATGTGGTCCCAACTCCACATGTCCATAATGGGTCATGTTCAATTCAAATTTTGTTAACTTCAGTTTGAAGGGCCCATGTCGTGTCAGGGGGAAAGTTACACTGGAATCACGGAAATACTTCACAAAGTTATTTTGTGGAGTATTTCCATGGTTCCGGGTGTTATGAAGTATTTCACTATTCTCTTCTTTTTTTGCTTAGATTCGTTCGCCAGATCGACTAAAATGTCAACTGTCTCAGTGCGGATGTTTTTCTTCAGCTGCTGGAAAAATTTTCTCCAGATGACTTCAAGGTATAGAGGTATGTGTCCCGCAATCACCTAGATGGCCGGGGTGCTAACTGTGCTGCACGCCCTACTGATTGTGAAAAGCATTGTTCTTTGGATTGAGTCCAGGGTTCGATCAAGGGTAACCTTTGTGCACAAAGCAAGCAGCAGCGCCATAACAGGCAATGGGGACGAAGATGGCATTATAGATGAGCGTCAAGGGCTGACGCTTGAGGCCGCAGTACACTCAGCTATGCTTTTTGATCTTGTCACCTGGGTATGTTTAGAAAGATCTGGATGAAAAATAAACTTCATATCAAGTATGATTACAATGTGTTTTACTTCTAGACGGATTACCTAACAGGGGTTTTGGCAATTTTGATGACAGATGGTCTTCTCAGCTGCAGCGGCCCCACAGTACGGGTTTGCAATACCCACAGTAGGGGTTTGAATGAGATGTGTGCAGTAGACACGGTGATGAGATAAATAGTTATTAATACTAGCTTATTTAAGAGCGCAGAAACACGCGACTCAACTATGACCTTGCATGTGTGCAGATCCTCGGATAGCCCACCAGCATACGGCGAAGGAAGGGGGTTCAGCCTTGCCTGGGAGGGGCGGGTGCTTCTTTTGGCCGGTGATTTCTTGCCTGGTGTATTCCACGAACGCAGAGCTTCGTCTTAAAGCGCAGCTCGCGTGGAAGTTATGCAGTCGTTCTCCATCGATTTCGCACTGTAGGAAAGAACGGTGAACCATCCAACCCCATCCCCCTTTCCTTCTTCAGAAACGACTTCGACTTTAAGAGTGCAACGAGCTCGTGGCAATGGACTCGCCGATGCTCTCGACTGTCTGTTCCTAGAAGTAATGTCTTCGGAGGAGAAGCTCGAAAATTAAATTGTGTTTACGTTTAATGAATTTAATTTTTTTTTCTGTGTCCAGAGGAGGATGGTGGAAGCGTCTCAACCATTCTGATCCGCGCAACTCATTTCTTGCTCGGCTGCACATCTTTTAAAATTGAGGCGAAACAGCGCGGTTTAATTAGAAAAACCATTTCGGCGAATTCGGAAAAAGTGTCTGCCAGGGACTGTGAACTTCCTCGTGCCGTCTTCTGCGAGCGAGAAGCTTTGATGGAGCCGCTGTTTCGCGTCAAAGACCACGGGGGCAGAAGATGTCTCGATCATGGCTGATATCATTGGACAATCGTCGTCGTTCGCTGTTGGGGACGTCAAGTGACACGAATTTTTTTTTTTGGGGGGGGGGGGCATTCTATTTCGTTGCGAGCTATAAAAGATAAAACCAAAATTCTACCAAGAGAATCGGGTCGGAGCAGAACAACCTCTCGGCGGTTTCAACTCGGGAGAGCTCTTTGGAGATCTGGGACAACCCGGGGGGTTGTCCCAAGTACGCGGTGCACACTGTCCCCCACAATTTGAACAACGCACTACTCCACATTGTTTAGAAAGGGGCGGAACCGCTTTCTTCCGTTTGCCGTTTTTTGAATTTTTTTTAATCTCGAAACAGAAGTGCCCCGTTCTGTTTTCAGGGTTAAATACAATTGAAAACATCTCAAGATGACCTCTTGGAATCACTCCGCGTTTCGTTTGATCCGAGTCAGAGGTCAATGTTGAAGGGACAGCGCAAAATTGCCTCAAAATGCGCCGTCATCAGTGATTCGCCACCCGTGACCTGTGCCCGTTCGAGGTTAAGTTTGCACGAAAGCCTCGCATGGTCCACAATTGAAATAAAATCAGTGACCAGAAGAAGGTCGGATTCAAAGCAATCCTTGAGCAGTTGGTCGCTGTACGTCGAACTGAACGCGCAGCTTTCCAGATGTTACCCTGCCTTGAGTCCATTTCGCGCAGTGGGGATGTCACAACTTTTTGGATTAAATGAAGTACAAAAGTAACTCTAGCCATCGTCATTCTCCTCGGAACAGTTGCTAATCCTATTCTTAGTTCACTGATCATTTCCCTCTACCTGTTTCTTCTCATCCAGTCATCGATGTCTCCTTCTGCAATTTTTCCTCTTACAAATTACAGTTTCGAACTACATGCGAATCTCAAAACAAACTAGAGTAGCAAAAACTGCTTTTTTCTCCTCTCAGACTGAAAAATGGCTTTTCTGTCAGACTAGACCAGTATCCAGTGCCTTCTGGCGCATCTTTCTTTTTGCCAAAATAATCTCCTACCTCTTTCCTCAGGAGAAAGGACCTCCCGTGATCACTTTAAACAGCAAGTGATATCCAAATGATTAGACAGAGAGAGACAGAGAGAGAGAGAGAGAGAGAGAGAGAGAGAGAGAGAGAGAAAATAGGGCTCCTGATACAAACCTGAAACAGTCTTCGGGTGATAGTCAACTTCAAGTTTTAATTCACAAAGTGGAAAATGTGCGTAATTCTGTAGGTGGCAGCATAATCGCAAAATTGTCATCGTGAAGGAATTTTCCTTTTGCGCGGTGAATTGTAATATCAAGAATGAACCATCTGTGCTAGAAACAATAACTTAATGCATTTGTGCAGCAATCGGCCGCATTCATAGGAATATGCTGCATTGTGTGGAATATGAGAGGAATTGGTTTTATACGTGCGATATCTGCAGAGAACCTAAAGTGCCCACATTGAGCGCCTCTAATTAAAACTTGAATGTACCCTCTATCATTTGGACATAGTTTCACGCTTCTACGGCGTATCCCATTCACACAATAATGTTTCAGTTTTGTAAAGGAGTTTTGTGGACAGACACCCTGTACATGCAACTGCTGTAAACGTTATGATGAGTCCATCCAATAGGGAGGGCCCAATCAACTTTAACTGAAATAAGAAACCAAGTTTTAAAGGGAAAACCACAAAAAATAAGTATGAATTGTGTTAAACGAATTTTACGCTCTGTTCTGCTGTCCAGAAGTGTCAAATATCGCGAGTTAAACAGAAAATACTCCGATACTGTCTTTGAAT
Source organism: Mastigoproctus giganteus (assembly GCF_048544385.1). Taxonomy (NCBI): domain Eukaryota; kingdom Metazoa; phylum Arthropoda; class Arachnida; order Uropygi; family Thelyphonidae; genus Mastigoproctus; species Mastigoproctus giganteus. The sequence goes on along the minus strand of NW_028328301.1, from coordinate 200,498 downwards.
GTAGGGTTGCTCTGGGGTTGCTCTAAGCCTTTTGTCCTCTTTTGTTCATTCAAACGGGCAAATACTTCTAGAAAAGGACAAAAATGTTCCTTGGGATAACTGAAAGGGGAATTTTAAAATCCTACGCGTGTGCTTTATGCAGTTTACACGCAATACTTATTACGCACTTTTGTTGGGGTGAGGAATCCTTGAAGCGCACACGTGGACACTGGCCATTAGTGCGAAAAATGTCCGGCGCTACGGGCAACCCTTCAAATGAATCGATACGAGACAACCCGTTCTGTCTACCCCTCTGCGCGCAGAGATTAAGGGATGAGGAGCTGGTCGTTGGAGTTTCGATGGCACTATCGACCTCCTACGTGAACGATCGTCGGTGTGTCATCCAGTGCCGCTGCAGCAGGAGTTTAGCGCGTGTCATTCGCGAGGAGAGGGAGGGTTTGGGGGAGGGTTCCCTATGGTGATAATGGCGGACAACGTAATTAACGAGTTTGTATTGGGCGCTTTGCAGAGGGCGAAAAGGGACACCGGTGGGGTGCACAAAGAGATCCGCACGCGGCAATTAATTACACTAATTAAGCGCAGGCAATCAGTCTTTGTAATTCATTTCCCGAGACATCGTTTTTCCAGCAAACAGTGTCTTAAGAAATGGAAAGAAAAAGAGGGGCTCGCTTTGTGACACGTCGGGGGTGATTATCGGAGAACGAAGCGGCTCCGTTATTGATCGGAAGACATTAAAATCGCCACTCCGGAACTTAATTACTGCTTTGTTCTCCGCACAAAGGCCCGTTTCGAGTGGTTTTAAAGGAGCCCGGTCGATACTGAGGTCACCGGTTCACTACGAACGGCACACTGATCCCGACGAAAACTGTGGCGCTTTCCACAGGACGACGGATCCTCAATTTGTTGTCATTTCGATGAAAGACTGAAATGAAAATGAAAACCTGCGATGTGGGTGGATCTGTTTGATCCAGTGACAAAACCATCCGGCTGGTGTCATTTCTTGCGATGCACTTCACTCCCCACTTTCCCCCTGGCGTATCCTTTTTTTTTTTTTTTTTTGTTGGTTGTTGGCGTATCGGCTTCTGTGGCCATATTGCATCTCTCAAGGTTTTTGCATTTTCTACTCTGATCCAAGCCGGAGGGGGGGATTCGAAGCCACAACCTTTGGGTTGCCAGGCAGGCACTTTACCCACCCGGTTAGTCCGATCGGCTTGGCGTATCCTACCCCCTCAAGTAATAGGGCAGTTGAGAAGTAAAAGAACAAAAATTCAACGACATGGGGATTAGGATTATATGGAGGACTGTTACTGGAAACGCTGTTGAGGGCCGTGGGGTTAGTTGCGTGTACCAGGCATCACGACTGCAAGGGAGTAGCATTTGAACCAATGAGGACACCATCATTTAGAACTTTGTACCATTTCGGTGCAATGAAGCTCTCGCTGTATTGGGGGGAATTTCCTCGGACTGCAGAAGTACCAGTGTATCGCCAGTCCTTTTAAAAGTAGTTTTAAAGAAGTGGATAACTACAGATCCATCAGTCAGACTCCAGTGGTAGGGAAAATCACGCAGACAGTGATTAAGAACGGAATAGCGAATGATCTCAATAGCAACGGTTTTTCTCACGGAAAAACTGTCCCTCTCCCTCCTGAGTACGGGATATCCGTCTGCTTCTGAGGACCTTCAGGCCTGGTCGTCTCACAGGATAAGATGCTATGGAGGCTTTTTGGTTTTGCCACTTCTGAGTTCACAATGTCCTGTATGAAAAGCTACAGATTTAAATTGCGAGGTTGAAGAAACGTTCCTGGTGCGCCACACTTATGACTTACATACATACATTACGTTTATTTAATTAGACTCGATCGAGGTGTTTGAGCTGGTCCCTGCACGAGAAAGATTTATACAAGCCGGAGGACATTGGGATCAAAGGTAAGATTCTAGATGGATGATCCGATAGGTACAATAAACGAAGGATGCAATTGCCGATGTGGCGATTTCGCACCATCTGGGGTTGCTGATCTTTGTCCACCACATTCGCTCCCTGCTGGTTAAGCACACTGACCTCGTTCTATTTTCGGCGCTGGCTCCAAGACGCTTTCTGTCTTCGGACTCAGCCAAGTGAACTTGAAGGACCCGATTCGTGTCTTACAGCCTCCTCTGCGTTCTTTCGCACATCGTAATTGAAAGTTCGTGCGTTTATTGGCCGTCATCTAAGAATGCACTCCAGATGTCCGCTGGTTCGATTGCCGCTGATCCGCAAAGAAATGGGATTTTATTTAATTTTTATTTATTTTTTTTTTTGCGGACGGGTCGATTGTACGAGCAACGTTTTCTAAATGTCGTCGCCACTGCGCGATGCGTGTTGATTCGATTGTGAGGAAATGTTCTCATCTCCAGGGTTCAAAGACAAGCACGTGCTTTTATTAAAGGTTCACCCGGAAAATTGTTTCGCGCTTTTTTCGATTAATTTAATTTAAACCGAGATTTTATGCGTTTCATTCTCTTCCATTACAACTCAAAGTTTTCCGCAGGAATGTCCCTCGCGATTTATTCCCTCGTAGGATGTGCGGGAGGTTTTCACAATAATTAATTGCGAGTTTGCATTTTTGCTTGTCCGTTGCGCATTCTTCAACAAACTTATCAGATCTCTCTCTCTCTAAATATTCGCATTTCCCCTTTACTTTTATTCAAGAGGCTTTGCTGAATCGGTGGATGCTCTTGACTGCTGTCGGAATAGGTGGCTACTTTCCCATAGTGCCTAATATCTCAGAGTCAAATCCACTATGGGATATCAGGAAGTCAACTATAACTAACTTTGCAACGACCACACTGCATATCTTAGCCTTAGAACAAAGACAGGAATTGTCAGTTATATATCTTGACATCCATTCCGATTTTGATTCCATCTAACTGCCGGTGTGCCTCAAGGGGGAACCTGTCTGGCGTTCTCTTCGCGGCAATCGTGGTGCCGTTTGTGGCCAACAAACGCAATTGGATCACATATGCTGACGGTGTCAAGCTCCTTACTAGGATATTACCATCCGACTCGGGAGCCGAAACCACAAAACAAATCAACAGCAAACTACAGGACATGGCTGACAACTTAATGCTTTCAACCTCCAAATTAACTCCTTAAAATTGGCACAAATAAATTTATTCACTGAAGGGGAGCCCAACGACGTTGGAGCCTGTGCTCAATGGCTCCTCAGTTCCAAGTGTTCAATAAAAAAAAAATAATAATATTATTTATTCGGATTACCTGTAATTATTTACATCTACCCATGTGTTTTGTGTCTATAAAATTGCGTGTTCTCTGGTCGACTCGCCTGTTTTGCTGGACGAAAAACCCCAGATTCTGGGAGGGGGGGAACTTTGCTATCAACGCCTGAGACCGACTAACTCAGCCACGGAGTGAAAAGAGCCCATTAAAGTTCCTCGCGTCATCGACGGGATTCTAACCCGAACCTTTCCCACCCGGTGTGGAGAAAACGGTGACGATACCACTCTGCTGGCAGCGCAGACGGTTCCAACTGTTCAAACGCACAAAGATCTAGGGGTCATTTTCAACTCCAAGTTATCCTTCAACGATCACAGTCGAGGCTGACTTCACTACGCTGGGTCGCCAAACAACAGCTGCTCCTCACCACGCCTGGTAAAAAAGATACATCGTATCAAATCTATACCCAACAGTACTCTATGCTTCAGAGATATGGGCCACGGCTGCCGAATCCAACATTAAAAGGATATTCTCTGCCGAATTCTGGCTTCTACAATGGGCTAACACCAAACTCCACCTTCCCTCAGCTCTCAGATCAACGCAGTTAGCAGATGCCCTTCAACTGCGCAGGTTCCGATCCTACATCGGAGAAAGAAGGCTGCTGTTCACCATCAAGATGGCCACCGGTAAAATTACACAGTCCAACTTCTGGGATCACTGCTCTTGGCGCATTCCTCCCCCTTATCTCCGGTCTTCAGCACAGCTCGTCGAACTGAAAATGTAGAACTGTGCCATGTTGCCTTCCAATAATCTGGATGTATGTAACGTGAATGGTTTTCTCGTGTGTGTATCTCTTTTGTAAATATGTAAATTTTGGCACCCCCATGCCTTGAGGGACTAATTGTATGTATATCATGTTGGAATTCTATTCCATTCTGTTCTACTTCGTCGGGCCAATTTTATCGCACCTTTTAAAATTTTGCGATTTTGACACTCGTGTTATCGCACACAGTCAGTGGAAAAATTCACTCTGTACAATTGACTTCGTCTTTCAAGCCATCTATCGAAGTGGTTTCCGTAAATTCGAACAAACCGAACTGAAAGAACTCTTTCTTGATTCTCGATGGGAAGATACAAAGTACAAAGTACAAAGTACAAAGTATGTTGAGGGTCAAACGGCACCAGGAATTTCTCCCATCTCCGCGAGTGTTCGCTGTATCGAGGGACAGTACTCTGTCAAGACCAGAGATTTAAAAGTGTGTGGATCATGTGTTGTGTAGTATGTTGTGCCCATTGTTCTTCTGGCCTATTGGCCGTCGAGCCCCTGATGGGACCCGACGTTGTCCGTACTATGCCAACGAGGAGGCTGGCCAGAGGTGTACCTTGAAATTTATTAAACTCTGGCAGGTCCCGCCGCCTAATTTCCTGGGATTTCAGCGGCTGGGTCCTATAGAAAAAAAAAAAAAAAAATAGATAATCGCGGTGGTATAATTGCAAAATCGCTATTAAGTTAGTATGTGGGGTTTGTTCCCCGAAATTACCATGGGATTGTACGCTAAAATGACAAGTTCTAGAGGCCTAATGGGGCGGGCAATAATTTTGGTGCTAATTTAAATTTGGATGCGTGGGGCTTTCACGGTGTATAGTCAAAGAGAAGGGTAGGGAGACTGAAGGCTGGGGGGAAGAAAGAGAAGTAAGGGGCCGATAGGGTAGATGGCCCCTGCAGTCAGTGGGGCATGCCCATGCCCCACCAGAGGGAAAGGGGGATGGCAGGAGGAGGAGAAGACAGCGAGCCATCTCCCCCCCTGCCAAGGAATAGGAGTGAAAGCAGGCTGGTCAAGGTTGCCAGCCCAGATCGCCATATGGCTAGGTGGCAGCAATGTGCTGCAATCATTTCTCTGAGCTCTTGCATGGTAGTATCTGGGAAGGTTTCCGTGGTTGTGTAGACATTCTGCTGGCCTGCACGGCATGGTTGTTTACTGCAGTGGTTGAGGCTGTGGGAGCGTCCTTCTCCTTGTGAAGAGGTTCTGGGCCAGCTGCGCGAATGCCTTGTATGTGTCAACTTCAGTTATGGCGAGGTCTTCTTGATTACGGAGGTTAAGCTGTGTTCTAGTAATGAACCTGCAATAGAGGTCCTCATATAGTGGGCAACTGTACATTAGGTGCTCCCACGTTTCACGTTCACCACAGAGGCAGAACGGTGTATCACTCAGTCCCAAATCCTTGTAGTTTGTCTCTAATGGCCCCGTGTCCCGTCAGCAGGTAGGTGGTGTAGAGTCCTGGTGAGAGCCACGGTGGATAATTCGGGTATACCAGCCGTATGTTGGGTAGAAATTTTCTAGTTATTGCACCTTTGCTGGAGGTCTCCCAGCGGGCCCGCCAAGTTTGTTGGAGGTAAGCGGAGAGACGGCTCCTTTCTACTTTGCGATCATTTGACAGATCTATGGTGTAGTCGAGGCATGTTGCCGTTCTGCCTTTGGTCAGTTGATAGAGTAGCCCATGCTTAACAATCTCCAGGTCCAGAGGGAGGGATCCCGTTAGAGCCTGGAGTGCGTGGGTACTTACAGTGTTACATGCTCTCGAGATGGTTAAGAGTATGTGTCGCTGTGTAGTCTCCAGTTTTTTCCGGTTCACTGCAGTGGTAGCCTTGCGATACCATATTCCAGAAGCATATGTAATCGCTGGCAGGAAAATAGCTTTATAGTAGAGGCTGAGGGTTTTCCGCCTCAAACCCCATTCCTTGCGTGTGATTCGCGCAAAAAGTGCGGAGTATCCTCTAATTTTCTTTCGTAAGTGCACTGTATGTGGTGTAAAGCTCAGGTTCTTGTCTGGTACGACTCCAAGGTGCTTTAATTCGGTGGTAAGCTTGATTGTGTTACCTTGTATCTTGATTTGAGGGGGTCGTCTGGTGTCTAGGGCTCCTTTTAATAATACAGATCTTGTCTTCGAGGATGAGATCAAGTTATTGTTGTTAGCCCAGTCCTCTAGAGTTTCTATTGCTCTGTTGGCGGTGTTCTCCAGTTGCGCCCTAGATCCCCCAGGCAGCATCAGAACCACATCATCCGCATAGGCTAGGGGAACGACGTCGCCGAGTTCCAGGTTCAAAAAGCCATCTAGAACCAAGTTCCATAGGAGTGGGCCCAGGATTGAGCCCTGTGGGCATCCTCTGAATACTTCTCTTGTTACTGAACAATATGGTGCTCTGACTGTCACGAACCTATTCGACAGGTAGGATTTAATGACTTGATACAGATTTGATGGTAGGTTGGCTTTCCGGAGTCGGGCCAGGACGCTTGGCCACTATAAAGTGTCAAACGCCCCAGCAAAGTCTATTGCTATGACCAGAAAGTATTTCTGATCTGAGGTAGTTGCAGCATTTGTAATATTTTCCAGGACATCCAAGGTTGAGCATCCCTTCCTAAATCCATATTGTCGGGGTGACTGCAAGCCGGCTGCAGTGTAGTGGATCCCTATTCTGTTTCTTAATAAGTGCTCAAAGAGCTTGCTCAGGACTGATAACAGTGCTATGGGTCTGTATGACCCCGGAAGGTCCAGTTGTTTGTTGGGACTTTTGGGAATGAGGCACAAGTTTGCAGTTTTCCAGGCCTGGGGGAACAGGCCTTCTTTGAGGCAGTGGTTGTATAGATTAAGAAGCACCTCTGGAATGGTTTCGACGGCTTTCTTGACTATCTCTGGCTCCAAAAGATCAGAACCAGGAGACTTCTTGTTTCTAATCCTCATGGCAGCTGTTTCCAGTTCAAGTTTGGTGAAAGGTTCTTCTGTTGCAGTCGTGTAGTAGGTTTCATTGTCTGCACAGAGGGTTATCTGCTCTGGGGTAGAGGGGACAAGATGGTCTTGAAACATGGTATCCATGATGTTAATAATTGTTTCCTGCCAGGTCCGGGTATAAGTACCCTGCCGTGTCCTCGTCGCTGGTATGGTCTCACCCCTGGGGAGTTTGTTTGTGGTTACTCTGTATACCACACCCCAGGGGTTATCATTCCCAATGATAGAAACAAGGTGTTCCCAACTGCGCATCTTACGCTGGCGTATGGTTGCCGTGTATAGGTTCCTTGCATCTCGGAAGTTCTGTCTCAGTGCCTCCACTTCCGCTGCCGGCTGGGAGCGCCTTGCCCGCTGGAAGAGTTTCCTTCTCCTGTGCACCTCCTGCCTAAGCCTCTGCAGCTCTGGAGACCACCAGGGTACAGCCCCCGGGGTTGGGGTTTTCTTTTTGATAGAGGTGTTGGCAGCTTCAGTGATGAGACCAGCGACCGTCATCTGGTGCTGATCCGGGCTGAGTCCAATGATGTTCAACGATTGGGCTGCTGTGGTCAGTGTGGCTTGGAAGAGTGGCCAATCCGCCTTCTCTATGGCATATCTTGGCTGTGCCTGCCTCACTGCTTGGTGTCGACTAAGGGAGCGCTGGAGCTCAAACGTGATGGCCCTGTGGTCCGACGTGGTCCAGCTTTCTTGGACGGTCCACGATGTTAGGTGGCCAGCGAGGGATCTGGTAGCCAGAGAGACATCGATTGTGGCCTCCCCCATCGAACTAGAGAACGTTGCCAGATTGTTTGGCCGGTTGAGGACTGTGTACGGACTATTTGCTAAGTAGTCTTCAAGTTGTTGCCCGTTCTGTACTCCACGTCTATCCATGGGCTCGCTGAACCACGCTGGGGACCTGCAATTCACATCCGCTCCCACGACAATTTTACTGTTTGGGAAGTCCGTCTGGAGGCTCCTCAGATATCTGGTTACTGGTAGTATATCTTCACCTGGGTGACAGTATAGCGATACCGCATAAAATTCACCCAGGGGCGTGATAATATGGGCACATGCAGCCCAGGATGTGCAGTAGTTGGTTAGTTTTGTTGCCGTTATATTTGGATTCCGAATCAATATGCAGGCCCAGGGTGTTTCTCTGTTATCCTGCACTATCTTATAGGCCAGGGGGTAACCCCTGACCTTCTTGCGATATGCATATGGCTCCTGGATGAGGAATATGTCGAGATTTGCCTCGTTTGCCTCCTTTGTGAGCTGCGCCGCTACTATTTTGGACCGTTGTGCGTTCAGTTGTATGAATTTAACCCTGTGATGGGAAGATATTGTGTGCTCACGAATAAGTTCTCACGTTATTCCATCATCAGAGCCAATACAAAACTTACTTAAATTTGACCTCAATAGAACCGCGCAGCGCCATCTCACAACCACAGCTAATTTGAGTAAACTATTTGAGTAAGGCTCCTGGAGTTGATGGAATATACCCTATAATCTTAAGGGCGGCGGCAAGTGAGTGCGTTGAACCATTGAGGCTAATTATGAGAGCATCACTAGACTCTGGGGAGATTTCCTTAGATTGGAAAAGTGCAAATGTATCTCCCATACATAAGTGTGGCTCTAAAAGTGAAGTTGGAAATTAGCGACCTGTCAGTCTGACTTCAGTGGTAGGGAAAATCATGGCGGCAATGATCAAGGGTGGAATTCAGAATCATTTGGATCGAATTGAAATTCTCAAGGATACTCAACATGGTTTTTTAAAAGGAAAATCTTGTTTAACAAATCTGGTTCGCTATTTTGAAAGGGTCACTCACGAGCTGGATTTAGGGAATAATTTCGACATTGTTTATTTAGATTTCAGCAAAGCTTTTGACTCAGTCCCACATGAGCGGTTGCTTTATAAGCTGGAAAAGGTTGGAATCACTGGGACAATCCTTAGATGGATAGAAGGATGGCTTCAGGGCAGGAGGCAGAGGGTTGTGATAAATGGCTATTCCTGAGATTGGGTTGATGTAAGAAGTGTGGTTCCCCAAGGATCAGTATTAGGACCACTGTTGTTTTTCATTTTCATAAACGACATCGATGAAGGGATAGAAGGCGTGATGTCTAAATTTGCAGTTGATGTTAAAATTAGTAGAGTAGTTAATGATCACTGTCAAGCTGAGCTTCTTCGGAGAGACCTAGATAGAATTCAGGAATGGTCAGAAAAATGGCAGCTATGCTTTAATCCAACAAAGTGTAAGGTATTACACCTGGGAAACAGTAATCCCAAAAAAATTATTCACTTGGTGGAGTTCAACTAAACCCAGTACTGGAGGAAAGGGACTTGGGTGTTACAATACGGTCAGACATGAAATTCTCTGAGCATTGTAAACAGGTTGCAAGGAAGGCCCATGGTGTCCTATCGATGATCTATCGAACTTTTGCAAGTAGAGATAGGGACGTGATAGTCCCATTATATAAGGCTTACGTTAGACCACACTTGGAATACTGTGTTCAACTATGGAGACCGCACCTAAAGAAAGACATCGAGCTTCTTGAAAGGGTGCAAAGACGGGTAACTCGCCTGGTGAGATCGGCAAAAGGGTGTCCTTATGAAGAAAGACTTCGAATATGTGGGTTGCAGAGTTTGGACACTAGACACCTTAGAGGAGATTTGATTGAGGTGTTTAAGGCTCTGAGAGGCATCAGTAAAATGAATGAGGGCGACATTTGACGGTTATAAATGATTCTAAAACTAGGGGCCATAATTTCAAGTCACAGGGGGGGGGAGGAGTTGTTTAGACTGGAATGCAGAAAGTTTTGTTTTAGCCAGCGAGTTATAAATTACTGGAGTAAGTTGCCTACATGGGTGGTAGAGGCTGACAGTTTGGGGAAATTCACAGCTCATATGGATAGTACCTTCGGGTGAGGCAAACGCATATGGTGATAAGTTTAAATTTGCTTCCCTTTTATTAATTATTAGTTTTTTTTTTTTTTTTCAGCAGCATAAGCCATGGACTTTCTTGCACCATGCGGCCATTACTAATACTAATACTAATACTACTGATTCCTCTATCTCACAGGAGGACTGGTTACTTAGGGTACACTTGACTGATATCGAAATAACTAGAGAGAACCTAATTAACGTCATTAATAAACTACCCAACAAAGCTACTTTGGGTTCCTATGGTTTCCCACTCTTTATTATCAAAATTTGCAGCCCATATGTAGTCGACCTTCTTCGCCTTTTCCGACAAATTCTGCAATCTGGAATAGTTCCTTCAATTTGGAAAACCTACCATGTTAAGCCCATTCCAATGATCAAGAAACCCAAATCTCATAAACACCTGTGACCAATCTCCATCAATTGTTGTTGTTTACTGTAAATTTTTGAAAAAGGAATTCAGCCAGCAATTTCCCAGAATTGCATTGCACACAGGCCCAAGTACCCGCATACCATTCTACAAAGGAGATCGACAACTACCAATCTTCTTGATACCCTCTTCAGAATTTATCGGACCCTTAACAGCAAATCACAGACTGATATCATTTCCTGGACATTAAATCGGCTTATGACAAAATACACCTCCCAGCTCTTTTTACCATTCTGAAACACTAAATCTGCCAGGTTGGCCTGGCAGACACCTTACAACAAATTTTGAAGTCGATTTTACTTCCTAGACACCTGTCTGTGACCCACAACGACTTCCACGTAACTATTGACGTCTCAAGAGATATCCCGCAAGGAAGCGTGCCGTCAGCTATCCTGTTTGTGGCAGTTTTGGAGCCTTTCCTAGCTCAGCATTCTAACTTTGTCTCTCACGCCGACGATCTGGATTTTTCTACGTGACCTCAGATCATAATTAACAGATTCATGATATCAACCAACAAGCTTCTAGGCAGATATTGAGCTTGGAAAATTATCTTGCCACAATTGGGTTGCATCTGTGCCCTTCCAAATCAGTGCAACTGCCGATAACCAAGGAGAGAGTCAAAATGATATCCAAATCTTTGTTAGTGGGGAGCCGGTGCAAAAAGTGACCTCCCATACGAGTATAAGATACCGCCCCAGAGGGCAAGAGTTTCACCTACTGGATTCAGAGGAGGAATACAGAGCCTGACCAACTTCGCTCAAGAACTCTTCTCAAGAAGGAGAGCACTATATGTAATACACCAGGAGTGAAAGGCGACCAGCCAGATAACAAATCAAAACATCCTTTAGGACTCACCCCGGAATGAAAATTATATGGAAGCTACTAGCTGTCTACCAAGAAACCCTGCCTATGTACCAACAAATATGAGACCTAAGTGAAACTGACAAATATACTGAATGAAGATAGAGAACCAAACACAAAGACATTCAACTTCGACGGGTCACTATCCCACGAGTGACTCTACTACCGGACTTAAGACTACACTACGACTGATGCAGTCTCACTGCCATGTAGCCAAATGGCGATCTCTACCAGCTCCTTTGCCTGGTACCTTTTTTTTCCCTATTCCTGGCAGGGGGTGGGGAGGAGGAGATGGTCTTCCTGTTTCTCCCTCTGCTACCACCCGATAGTGGTGTCCAGCCGCTCTCGCAAAGCCATAGAAGACAATGCTAATCGGGTCCTTGATGTCCTCTCTTCCTGGGCTGCACCAAATAAACTACGGATAAATCCAAGCAAGACTAAAATGATGCTCTCTAAAAATAAGCTGGACCTCAGTCGGCCTCCACAAGTTAAAGTCTCTGGGGTACAACTTCCCATTGTCACACAGACCACTGTGCTGGGGGTGGTTCTGGATCACAAATTAAGCTTTCACCCCCATCTCAGCTCCAAGGTGAAAAAATTTTCAGGCTCAATCATCAGAATTACCAGGAATGAATGGGGCCTGTCCAAGCGATCGCTTCAGCTGTACTATAAAGCCGTCTTCCTTCCGATCGTGACGTATGCTGCAGGTGCTTGGTTCCACCGAGCTAGATTGGTAAAAATGATAGGCAAATTAGGCTCTATACAACGGACAATGCTTCTGGCTACCCATAGGGTATGCAGGACAGTATCCACTGCTGCTATCCAGGTCTTAGCTGGGACCCTTCCACTGGACTTGTATGTAACCTTCCGTGGCCTGACCTTTAGAATCAACAAGAAAATTCCAACCAAGATCTTAGACATTGAGCTAAACCTGAACACTGACCCTAAGGCAGAGAAAACACGCTGTTATAAGGAGATGATAAATATCTGGCAGACAAGATGGGACACTTCCACCAAGGGAGCAGTTACAAGGAGATTCCTGCCGAATGTGACTTTCCCCTCCTCTAAGTCGGCACAGAAGTGGCTCTCTCTAACCCTTGAGACATCATTCCTAGTCACTGGGCATGGATCATTGAACGAGAAGCTCTTCCAACTAGGCCTAATACCCATAGACGTTTGTTACTGCGCGGCCAAGGAGAATTGGTTCCACCTTCTCTTCGAGTGCGCTCTCTACGAGGACCTGAGGCAAGACCTAGCAAATACCATCCCTCTCACTGAAAACCAACTGAACATTCTGCTACAGACACCACAGAACCTTGCGGCCTTCCAGAACTTCTTGACGCAAGTGTTCACGCACAGGAAAGCCTCCTACAGAATAACGCAGGCTATGAATGGGGAACCCCAGACAGCAGCTTAAAATTTTTATTTTTAATTTATTTTATTTATTTATTTATTTATTTATTTATTTTTATTTTATTTTATTTTTATTTATTTTTCATTATTTTTATTATTTTTATTTTTTTTATTATTTATTTATTTTTTATTATTATTTACTTATTTTTTTATTATTTTTTTATTATTTTTATTATTTTTATTTTTTTATTATTATTTTTTTTTTTCACTTCCTCTGGATTTTTTTTTTTTTTTTTTAATTACACCACAGGATTTTTTTTCCCCACTTCCTCTGGAATGGGCCCCCAGAGGAACCTGGTCCACCTTTTGACAACATCAGGTGAGTCAGAGTTTCTTCTGAGACTGTACATGTTTTAATGGGACTGGCCCACCTTCCCCTGGTGTCGACGAGTACCTAGAATCATCTGTCCAGGTGACTGATGCTTCTGGGTAGCCAAGAGGTCAGAACATAACAACAGAACACACACATAATACACACAAACCTACGTCATACACATATCTGGCCCATTTGTAGTGATACTGTTCTTCACAGAGATACGAGGCGGAGTTGAACTCACGTTCTAGGTGCCGCCCTTACATATACACATGTCCACATGTCCTACCACAACATATATTTCGCCTGGTGAGGCATGGGCATGCTTTACTGACCACCTGGGGTTGCCTTCCCTATCGACCCCATACTCTGTCTTTTCCCCCTGTCTTCAGTCTCTTCCCCCTACTCTGACTAATATGCCAGCATAAACCCTACACAACTAATCAAAATTAACGATTTCTAAATTGAAAATTGAACCATATTAACCTCTTCTGGGGAGCGTTTGATCGGCTGTGGTGGCCAAGTATTCTCAGAAGACTCCGACAAGCCAAAGCACCGCTCAACCTTTATAGCTGTGTCAAGGAGTACCTGAGACACCGCACTGTCCATGTTAGTACCAGGTACGAGTCTGTCACTAGCCAGGTCTCCCGAGGCTGTCCCCAGGGCTCGGTCCTGGGGCCCTTCTTTTGGTCCATCGTCCTGGACGAGTTCCTTGGGATGGACTTGGGGATGACTCAACCCCTTGCGTTTGCTGACGATTTGGTTTTGGTGGTGCATGGTGACACAAGAGCTGATTTAGAGGAGAGAGCAAATTGTGCACTAACTAAGCTCCAGGATTGGACAGCCATTCACCGACTAAAGATCTCGGGAGAGAAAACCAAATCTATATTGCTCAAGGGAACGCTTCAACTACGAAGACCACCGGTTATCAAAATTGACAACACCTCCATAAAATTATACCCAGAAATCAAGTATTTAGGAATCGTCTTAGATATGAAGCTAAATTTCCATGCTCACTTGAAATATATGTCACAGAAAATAAAAAAATACTCGGCCATGATCATCCGTATAAGCCGTGCAGACTGGGGCCTTAAGCGCCGGGCTCTGGCCCTCATCTATAATGCCATATTTGTGCCAATAGCTTGCTATGGAGCCTCAGTATTATTATTATTATTATTATTATTATTATTATTATTATTATTATTATTATTATCTGTTTATTTCCATAAGGAACCACCCCGGGACGGCAAAGTGCCAGGAGGGTGCTAAGTACATATCAGGGTACGAGATACTACGTGCAGTGGGTTACATATACTGAACACGTAGTCTCGTCCCGAAATACATTTTATACACATTTTATGTTTAATACATACAGTATTTACACATTGATGATTCTGTACATACATTATACAACTGATATATTTACAATTCATTAATAATTCCACATATAACTTACCTATTTACATAACTGTTACAGAAGGTGTATTTTTCCGGTCAACAAATTATTATTGTTCTTAAAGTAGAAAGTTTCTCTTTTACTCTCAATTCTTTGGTACTTTGCAGCCGATTCATATTTCGGTAAATCTGTACGAATTCTGGAAGATCTCTTTCCGGTATGATGGTGTACTAGGGCCTCCCTCGACCGAAATCGCCGTAAACTAGACTCCATACAGCGTTCTATGCTCCTTGCCGTAACAAGGGCGTGCCGTACAGTAAGCACCCCAGCTCTGCAGGTGCTAGCTGGATGTATACCCCTACACCTAGAGGTAATAAGAAGAGGATTATATCAACGATTGAAGAAGAGTATTCCCACCGAAACAGCAGGCATCACTCTTAACCTTGATAACAACCCCAAACAGGAAAGGAAGAGAATCTCTGAAATTATGTACAGGATCTGGCAAGAGACATGGGACACCACCAACAAAGGATTGATAACCAAAAAGTTCATTCCCTCTGTGAACCTCATCAGTCCAAAGCCTCCTCCCTGTACTCACCAGGCCTCCATACTACATTTCTATTTACAGGTCACGGACCCTTTAAAGCGAAGCTAACATCCCTAGGCATAGAAGAAGATCCGCTGTGTCACTGCGGGGATGAAGAAACGTGGGATCACGTGATGTATGACTGCCATGAATATGATGAGTTCCGGCTAAGGTTTGCCACTAAAATGCAAGAAAATCCCCGAAATTGTGAGCACCTGATTATAATGGACGAGCAGCGCTATGTCGCCTTTACAGAGTTTGCGCAGTCTGTCTTCACTGCTAGACGGGTTAGGCACCCAAACACCACCCATTGAAGATCAAAGTAAGAAACTTCCTGGATATGACAGTCCTCTCAGGAAAAGGGAAAAAAAAAAAAAAAAACACTCCTTTCTTCCTTCGTCCCAGGAGTGACAGAACCTACACCAGCACAGCTCAGCTGCTGCCTTTAGGCCTCCCTAGCCACGCTCTCTTGCGTGGTCCTTTGCCTCCACTCCCTGGCGGGAGGGGGAGTTCATCCCTGGTGTCCCCCCCTCCCCACCCCTCTTTTTCACTCTGGTGGGGCATGGGCCTGCTCCACTGACTTGGGGGTCATCTTCCCTATGGACCCCGTATCTCTGTCTTTTTCCCCCAGTCTTCAGTCTCCCTCCCCTTCTCTAACTTACAACTAGTGTCTGAATCAACTCCAAATTGTGTGAGCCCTACATCCAAAAACTTAACAACATCAAATCGCCCAACTAGTACTCCCTTTGTTTTGGCTGACCCCTATCTATAGCGTGTTTTTTTTTTTTTTTTAGGTCCTAGCCACTGAAATCTCAGGAAATTAGGTGGCAGGACCTGCCAGAGTAAATAACTAAGTAGTGTACCTGGTCTGCCTCCACGGGGCGGAGTGGGGCAACGTTGGGTCCCATTAGGGGCCCAGCTGCTAAATGACCAGATGAACAACGGTACACGACACTACACAAATACAAAATCCATATACTTTTAAACCTCTGTGTTCTGACAGTGTTCTGTTTCACACCCTCAATGTATAGCACGCGGAGATGAGGGGAACCCCTGGTGCCGTTTGACACTAAACACACTCTACACTCTACACTCTACACTTTTAAATCTCTGGCATTTACAGCGTACTGTAACACAGCACAATGCAAACTACGCGGAGATGGGGGAAACCCCTGGGCCGCTTGACCCTAAACACAAACTTACACACTGACCTTGGCAGAAGAAGAACACTACTTGCGATTCGCGCACCAGACTAATTAAAACAAGATAATGAACACCTTATAACTTGGATGCTAGGCTGACTTCATCCTTAGATCTCCCACGACTTGACTAAAACGCAGCTCTACTGACACGACCAAAGAACCAAGAGCATCATCTCCTGGACACAGAATATGAGCATACGACATTCAGCCGATATGCGCAAAATGAAAAGGAAAATCTTGTTTAACAAATCTGGTTCGCTATTTTGAAAGGGTCACTCACGAGCTGGATTTAGGGAATAATTTCGACATTGTTTATTTAGATTTCAGCAAAGCTTTTGACTCAGTCCCACATGAGCGGTTGCTTTATAAGCTGGAACAGGTTGGAATCACTGGGAAAATCCTTAGATGGATAGAAGGATGGCTTCAGGGCAACAGGCAGAGGGTTGTGATAAATGGCTATTCATCGGATTGGGTTGATGTAAGAAGTGGGGTTCCCCAAGGATCAGTATTAGGACCAGCTGAAGAAGAATTGAACTTGTCTTCCACAACCACCGACAAACCAGCACATTGACTTTACCTGACCAAAACTGAAAGGAACAGGAGAAAACCCAAATTGTTGAGGAAAACATACCCACTTAAATGGACCAAGAACGAGCGAGAGTGAAAACCCACTAGGACAAGAGTGAACGGAGGATATCCCCAAATGATGTTGGACGGAGTGCAAACTTCAACCCTCCGATTGCACACAGGGACACATCATCATATTTACACTCATTGGAGCGTTTCCCGAGCAAAGGCTCAACAACGCAATTTAACTATTTACATCGACCTATTTGGCCTTCCAAGCTGCAAAGACTCGCCCTACTGCTCGGAAGTTTACCATCCCTAGCCCCGTGGAGGCAGGTCGCTGCTACCCTTATAAATTGCACCACATTTAAATCACTCTAAGTGTATAGAACTCAGATTGCTTTGATCTAAACCACAATCTAGAAAACTATGTCAGACACTGGGACACAGGGTTCGACTCGGGCTCATTTGTAGAACTGAGATAGACTTTATCCTGACAGTGACTGAAATAACCTTTGAGTAAACAAACATAAGCCAATCAAGTGGACTGGAAATCTAAACATCACAACCGAACTGAACAGCAGCTGCCACATGTCCTATTGGCGACCTGTGTTGGGCTCTAGCACAACACACTTTCATTTACTTCCCTGGCGGGGGGAGGCGACAGTGCTCCTGTCCGCTCTTCTCCTCGCCACTCCCTATTTCTTCTCCTGGGGCACGAGCATGTCCCACTGTTCTGCCTTTTATTGTTATTATTTCATTTTTTTATTTATTTTATTTTTATTTATTTTATTTATTTAATTGTTATTATTGTTATTTATTTTATTTATTATTATTATTATTTTAATTTTTTTATTTATTATTATTATTATTTTAATTTTTTTATTTATTATTATTATTATTTTAATTTTTTTATTTTTATTATTTAATATATTTTAATTTTAATTTTTATTATTTAATTTATTTTTATTTTTATTTTTAATTTATTATTATTATTATTATTATTTTTAATTTATTATTATTATTATTTTATTATTTTATTTTTTATTTTTATTATTTAATTTTTTTCTTTTTATTTATTTTTTCTTTTTTTTATTTCATTATATATACAGGGTGTTTCAGTTAAACGTTTCAGAACTTCTAAGAGGGGTAGGGTACATCGTGACAACTCGAAATCATATAGCAATGTGGGGTCGGAAATGCTTTCCTGAAGCGGTGTTGTACACAGAAGCACCATAAAGAAAAGAGACCGTAAGTGAGAAATCGTTCTAATAATACATGAAAAGAAGCAAAAGGTACATGGATTAAAGTAAGTGTTCGAAGTTTCTTCCACGGGCTACAATGCACGCCTCACATCTCCGACGCATGGACATCCGAACATTCTGGAATACTCCAGGCGAATTTCGAATTTCTTCGGCAGCTACTGCGATTCTTGCAACCAGCTCCTCAGCATTGTCAACAGGGGTGTCATAAACTAGCGATTTCATATGACCCCAGAAATAAAAATCAAGACATGATAGGTCGGGTGACAACTTTTGAGAGATGAACAGATTTCTGCATCGACGCAACAGACAATGTGGTTCCAACACGATGGAGCCCCTGCCCATTATAGCGGAGATGTTCGTAACTACCTGGATGTCACATTTGGTCAACAGTGGATCGGACGTGGTGGTCCCGTGCGTTGGCCTGCTCGGTCACCCGACCTATCATGTCTTGATTTTTATTTCTGGGGTCATATGAAATCGCTAGTTTATGACACCCCTGTTGACAATGCTGAGGAGCTGGTTGCAAGAATCGCAGTAGCTGCCGAAGAAATTCGAAATTCGCCTGGAGTATTCCAGAATGTTCGGATGTCCATGCGTCGGAGATGTGAGGCGTGCATTGTAGCCCGTGGAAGAAACTTCGAACACTTACTTTAATCCATGTACCTTTTGCTTCTTTTCATGTATTATTAAAACGATTTCTCACTTACGGTCTCTTTTCTTTCTTTGGTGCTTCTGTGTACAACACCGCTTCAGGAAAGCATTTCCGACCCCACATTGCTATATGATTTCGAGTTGTCAGGATGTACCCTACCCCTCTTAGAAGTTCTGAAACGTTTAACTGAAACACCCTGTATATAATTTCAAAAACTACAGATATGCTGTCATCCTTTGTAAAACTATTGTTCTGCGAATCCTTGAATTCAGTTCACCCATCTGGAATGTTCACACTAAGACTTTAACAAAATTAAAGCAGTCCAAAAATTTTTGTCCGGACAAAGCCTCTATTTGATCACTCAGTGTACTATGAATCGCTGTGCGATTACCTTAATCTGGCGCCTCTGTGCACCACCAGAAGAGCTATTGCTGACATCACCCTTCTAGACAAAGCGAAACCTACGAAGCATCTGATATCCTCACTAAAATCAACTTCCATGCTCCTTGTAGACAAGTGAGGAATCTTACACCGTTTCTCCTTTCCTCTGCAACCATGAAGTTCAGTCCACTGAACAGAATCAGAAAATGACTCTCTCATTTACTTTTTTGACAATTCACAGTCACTGATGAACTCCATCAGTGACTGCAAAGTTACTCTTGCTCTCATCTAATTATTCTACTTTATTATTATTATTATTATTATTATTATTATTATTTGTTTTATTATTTTTATATTCTCTAATTAATTAATTTATTATTTGTTTTTCCGATAACATAATTTAATGCCTTCTTCTTTTGTACATCTACTTTTAATGTTTGAATCTTTAATTTATTATTTTATTTTATTTTATTAACACAAGATACACAATAGGTAACCATTAACCATTAACTGTATCTGAGAGCAGAACAATGAACACAATTGAAAATAAAAATTTAAAAATCCTTGATTGAGATTTAAAAATTAAAATCATATGTATAAAAGAGGTGCAACATTAAGTTAAGTTAACGCTAAAACAAATAATAAATTAATTAGTTAGAGAATAAAAATATAATAAAACAAATAATAAAAATAAACTACAATAATTAGATGAGAGCTGGTCATTTTGCATTTGAAGAGAAGAGGCAAAAACCTCTGGATGGAGTTCATCAGTGGTTGGGAGTTGTCAAAGAAGTCAATGAGAGAGTCATTTGCTGATTCTGTTCAATGGAGTGAACTTCATAAAGTCCGTGGTAGCACAGTCAAGGCGAAACAACGTAAGGTTCCTACCTTTTCTACAAGGAGCATTGAAGTTGATTTTGCTAAGATATATCAGATGCTTAATGAGTTGCAGTGATTACTTTGGCTAGAAGGGCGATGTCAGCAATAACTCTTCTAGTGCACAGAGGCCCCAGATGAAAGTACTGTAATCACACAGCGATTCATAACAATTCAGCACTGCTGGGAGAAGAGAATCCCCAAGTCGTAAACTTGGTCACACTTTTCGATTATCACAGAGTTAATAGTGTACTCCGTATGTATTAGTTGTGGAGATCTGCAGGATGAGAAAGAGATTACTTTGCACTTCGAAGGGACAAACCATTGAGAGATAGCCACCGAGAGAATTTATTGAGGGCACTTTGAAGCTGTTCGTGCGAGACTTTATCAAATGCCTTAGATATATCTGGGTAGACTGCATCAACTTGAAGGTGGTTATCAAGGGCTTCAGAGGTATATTGCCAGAAAGGAAGCAAATTTGTAACTACAGACTTTCCAATGCAGAAACCATGTTGGTTCTGATCAATGAAAGGCCTGAAGAATTCGAAGAGATGTTTGTGTACTGCTGTGTCGAAGGGTTTAGCCAGACTGTTTTGCAACGATATGGGTCTGCAATCAGTTACATCATTTTTATCACCTTTCTTGAAAATTGGAAATATATTGACCTACTTAAAGTGCTTAGGATACTTCCCCAGCCTGAGAGACAAGTTGAAGATCCGCAGTACGAGGGGTTTTAAGGCAGTGACAGTCATTTTCCAAAATAAGTCTGGAATGTCATCTGGGCCTCTAGTATAGTCATTTCTCGATCTTTTTAATGCAGACTTTAAATATTCATCTGTGGTAAAGATGTTGATGAGGATATCATCTTTAACAGGTGTGAAGTCAGGAAATGAGGCAGGTCTCAATGTATCATTTGTTTGAATTCTAGAAAAGTGTTTGGCAAACTCTTGAGCAATACTGAATTCGTCAGATAAGAGAATTCCATCTGCGTTATGGAGTTGTAACTTTCTACTGGTTATGTTCTTATGCTTCATGAAAATCCAGAATGGTTTGATATCTCTGTGAGTAAGCAGACCATCCTGAACTGACTCTGTATACCTATTGTAAGATTTTAATATGAATGTTTTCACTTCTTTGCGGAGTTGGCTGAATATTTCGTAGTATTGACTGTCACCTGATTGCTTATACTTGTTTCTATAGAATTCTTTGAATTTAGTTTTATGTAAAAATGCGCTGTTATACCAGTGCAGATAGGTAGAGCGTGCCGTCAGGTGGGATTGAGGAACAATGTCAGATATAACTGAGTGGATACAGTTCATCAGGTTATTGATGAGCACATCGATGCCATCAACAGCATCATGAGCAATATTGCTCAGAGCTAGGTTGAGCAGAGGCCAGTCAGCCATTCTGAAAGTGAATCGTGGAGAACGGGAACTGCATTTGAGGTTGTGAGAAGTCACAGTGATGTCAAAAGTAACTGGCAAATGAAATACAGGATTATCTTTGCGAACCTCTATATGTAGAGAAGAATATTAGGTCAAGGGGTAGGCATTTTCTCTCTGAATGGAAAATTGCAAACTTGTTCAAGACCGTAGCTGTTTAGCATATTAAAGAGAGCCCTAGTCTACAGTAATGGAGAAGAAGATCCTAAATTGGCCAGTTGACAGTTAAAGTTACCCAAAACAATTTCTATGTCAGCAGATTGAATTAGCGGGAAGATAGATTCCACCGAGTTTTCTAAGTACTGAAGGTCGATATTAGTTAAGGGAGGTGGAAAATAAAGCAATACTATTAAAACTTTTAACTTGCAAGATGAAGAAGGCAGTATACTGATTCAATATTTGTGAAATTTTATGCAATTTCACAGAGTATATGGTTAGAATGTATAATAGCTACTCCGCCTCCACGAGATCCTCTGTCCTTTCTATGGATTGTATTTTGCCCATCTATAATCTCCTGATCATCAATATTTATGGAGAGCCAGGTTTCAGTGCGCAGGTAAATGTCGTAAATATGTGAGCTTGGATTGCTCTGAAGTGGTTTAGGTTGCTAACTATACTCCCGAAATTATGAAGATAAACACTGAACAGTTGAGATCTGGGGATTCTATGACGAGAGGAGAGCGTAGTATGTGTAGATAGCAGGGCCACTGATTGCTATGCATGTGGAGAAAAGATTTTGGACTCCCTTGGAGGTCTGTCCGTGAAGCGTTTAACTAGAGCCCCTCATTAGAGGGAGCTTAGATTCAACACTTTTCCCGTTTCTGATGGAAGGCAAGTTATTATAAAGATGAGTAGGCGGGACACCGTGTCTTCAAAGAACGGACATTTACACCGAAACCATATTCTGCTTTAATTAAGTTGATAAGATCTCCAGATTTAGTGGCGGGTCCAAGCCTAGAAACAAAAATTCGGTCTTTTGTGGGAATATTTGTGATATTGTACTTATGTTTGAGTAATTGAGTTTTATCTGAGTTAGTTACACTCTGAGTTTGGTTCATTTTGGCTGGAAGCTTGGAGAAAGTAGCTTGAGATATAGAGGCTTTAGCATTTTCTGAGAGTTTGTTCTGTTTTGATCTTTTGTGTGGCATTTGAGACTGGCAATCAGAAGCAGGTTTTCTCACTGTGGCATCAGCCCTATAGACAGGTTTGAAGACCTTATTAGATGTGGCAGCAGTTATTTTTGCATATGTTGCTTTAACAGATGTTGAACAGGATTCCACTTGGTGACTCTGAGCTTGTAAAATAGTGGTACAGACTCAACTGTTCCGCAGAGGAGAGCAGGTGATAGGCGTGGTTCAATTTACACCAGAAAAATCACCTGACAGAGACTGTTTGGCAATAAATTTCTAAAATTGAAATTTCTAAAAAGCTTAAACAGTATAAAAGAGTCAATAACAACAAGAATGCCAAATTCACCATGGACGAAACCTTATTTAGGGAATGGGCGAACAGTACCTTCGGAATCTCTCCAGATTCTAATTTAAAGTATAACTCCCTCAGAGCAGACAATGCCAGGTGGGTTGTAAATTACATCAACAGCATGACTCCATCCGAATCCAATCTTGATATCAGACCTCTACTAACAGAAATCACCATAACCAAAGAAAATGTTATTCAGGCATTAAATAGTCTCCCAAATAAATCCACTTCTGGCCCCGATATGTTCCCCCTCTTCATCAAGAAAGTAAGCAGTCCATTCATCATCGAGGTCTTGCTACACATATTTAGAGAAACCCTACACACTGGAATTATCCCTGAAATATGGAAATATTATATTGTAAAACCCGTGCCTAAAGTCAAACATCCGAAAGACAAGAAGGATTTTCGTCCCATCTCTATAAGATGCAATTTACTAAAATTGTTCGAGAAGACTCTGCTGCCAATTCTTGTTATGCATTTGTTCCATAAAAGACCACCATATTTACACACTGTGATTCCAAAGAGATCAACTGTGACGAATCTAATGGACATCCTATTTCGGATCCAAACGACTCTGAACGCCTAAGAACAGATTGATGTAGCATTTTTAGACATTAAAGCTGCTTTCTATAATGTCTCAATCAATTCCTTGATGATAATACTTGAAAGGCACTTCAGAATACAGGGAGGCCTATTAAAAGTCATCGTTTCCATTCTCAAACAAAGGCATTTGAGAGTAGAACCTAGAACCTTCCAATCGAACCACGTCGTCTATAGAGGAGTCCCTCAAGGTGGCGTCCTTTCTGCACTATTTTTTGCTGCCGCTTTGGACCCCTTCCTCTCTACGCATCCTGACTGCAGCTCTTACGCAGATGATATAAAACTCATTTCGTCAAAACACGGTGACAAATCTGAGACTCATCTCGTCTGAGAAAAATATAAGACTCATCTCGTCAAAACACGGTGACAAATCTGAAGCAATCAACGCCCATGCCACTGCCCTAATAGACGAACTTGACCATTATCTTGAGAATATTGGCCTATTCATAAATCCGACCAAGTCAGCACAAATGGTTTTCACCAATCTGAAGAAGAAGATGAATATAGACATCTACATCAATGGTATTATGGTCCAAAAGGTCTCAAAATATCACACTGATTTAGGGCTCACCTGGGATGAAGGCCTGACCTTCCAATACCACTTCGCCACCACTAAAGCAAAAACTCTGTCAGCAATGTGGGCGATAAGACAGGAACTTACTGGAGTAAACAACCAAAAACGTGCCACTCACTACATACAAACATGTCTTGTTCCGATTCCCATGTATGCCTCGACGATCTGGTCCTCTGTTTCCCTCACTGACATCAAAAAATTCATGAGTATCGAGTACTGGATTTTAAGGTGGTTGAACCGTGTTAATGGCCACCCTTTCACCATCTCGAGATCAATTATGTATGCTAACCTTGGTTGCACTTCTTGTAATCAGTTGCTCATTACAGGAAATCTGCGTAATCTCTGTCAACTCCTCACCGATCGCCTTATCCATAACCTTGTTGTAGGCCATAGGATTTCCCGCGTCCTTTGCAATAGTGCATGGATTCCCCTAAGAAGCTTATTAGAGAATTTAACTATGGTTAGAAGATGTTTTCCGTCTAACATCCTCCAAACGTACAACACCCTGAAGATTGATCCCCACAAGTTCTGTGATGAGAAAGCGTACAGATCTGAGAAGATACAGGACATGTACCACCACATACAACTGTAGAAGTTTCCTGATTATCTCCTTCAGGATGGAATCTCCCATCAACTTTACTTTGCTCAAGAACTAATTTCTTTTAAATCATTATGTGTTTTGTATGTACAGATGTATTGGCTGTATATGCATATATTAGGATGTGTATGTGTTTATATGTCTCTACCTTTTTCTGTGTCATTGTATATATTGGTATGTGCTTTATTTGCTCACATTAGATGTTATTTGTTGTATTATTTTATAGAAACCAATGTTTATTTATGTATGCGTAATTTATGCACAACGTCTATGTTTGCCCTCTAAGTTAAAGTGTACAAATGTATAGAGGCACCCTCCTAGCTGAAGCTGTTCAGAGGTGAAGCATACGTAGTAAATTAAATAATAAATAAATAAAAATTTCTCTGTTGAATGACTTGAATCATGAATGTTAGCAGACTTGGGCAAATTAATATTTGCAGCAGTAGGGGTATTGAGGCCGATGTAAGATGAAGATGTGGTCTCAGTACTGAGGGCGTCGTCAGGTAATGATGAATTCTTGTTCACTTTGAGAACATTAGTTTCAAGAGTAGGGTCAGAGTTCTTCCTAGCTTCCCTTCAGTGGCAAGACATAATTGACGCGAGATTTTTAACTTTGCTAGCGGAAGAGGAGGGAGGTACCTCAGGTTCCGTGCTGTTTTGCGTTGCAACAGTTATAGGGCCTTTCTGAGTCGACATCTATCACAACAGAATGATTCCCGACGACTTTTATTTAGTTTTTCAGGTCGTTAGGGTGGGTACAGTCATTGCATATTAATTGCTTACACTCAATACATTGGATAATGGGGTCAGAGCTGGTCCCACAGATGGTACAGACGCTAGAATTTTCACAGAAGGTAGTATTTGTCATACTGAATTAACAGATTGAAATATATGCTCATACTATATGTTATTGCCAATATTATTAGTATTTATTATTGTTTTTGTAACTATTCTTCCTTCGTTATGTTCTTGGAAAAATCCGAAAAATCCCAGAAGAGACAGTTCAATAGAGCTGAGCATTTTGAGTGAATGATATATCAGATACTGTAGGGTTAATAAACAATATCGATATCACCACCAGCTGTGGTTTTGCAAACATATTGGCACGGTGACCACCCAGTCGCCTTAGTTGTCCCCTAGTGAAATCCGCAGGTGGCAGGGGTCTAAGTAGGGAGGAGAGGCAGAGCGGCTATACGAAACTCTTAATGGCGGATCAAAGTCTGTTGCAAACGTGTACAAGCTGAACTACAAGATAATGGCTGAATGCGCTCGTATAAAGAAGCGGAATGAACATTATTAATAGCATTTTATTTCCACATCTGTAGGCACCCCTGGAATAACCTGGTTCGGCTAGAAGGGTGTACATGACGCAAATTCCAGTTGATTACATTCATTGGAACTGCAAAAGATTAAAACAGAATGAAAATACGCAACAAAATAAAAATCAATAAATAAAATAAATAAATAACAAACAATAAAAAACAGAACGGTGAATCCAGGAGAGTCTTTGCAGGGAATTTTTTTCGAATAGCGCTTATTGCTCGTGTTTATAGACATGCAGAAATTCATTTAATCTGTTGTCTGCTCAAATAATAAAGCACTTGTTTCACAAGAAAATGCGAAACCATACACCGAACAACTTAATTCACTCCTGTGAAATGTTCTGACTTGTGTGAATATTCTGAAATATGCACATATGAACGGGTACACACTTTGGTGTACTGTCTGCCTCACAACTATGTAAATACTCATATTTATTGAATAGTTAAGTTAATTTCTCGTTAATTTTTGTTATACTGAAATGTTTTTATACCACCCTATAACATTGTCAAGCCCCTGGCCTCCTGGTTGTGGCGGGCACATTATTGTATTTTACTGTACAATAAAGATTTCTGTTTCATCTGGCAATCCCAGGGTCTATCTTTATGAGGTAGCACTAATACAAACTTAATACTTTAATTAAAAAACACACCAATCGAGAAAACTTTACGGAACACAAACAGCCGGACACAAGCGTCCCCCTAGCGACACGCGGTTTTATAAACCATTTATCAATGGTTTATCTTCCTGTTCGATTTTTTATTAATGTTATCAACTCTGCTCATTGTTCTGCTCTCACATACACTCTTCGTGGTTACCTCTTCTCTCTCTCTTGTTATTAATAAAAATAATTTAAATTAACCTGAATTTTAAATTGACCAGAAGTCTATTACGTTTTGCTTAACAGTTTACTCAATAAAATTAATGCAGTCCAAAAAATTTCGTCTCTTTTCTCACGTTCCGTAACCCTCTCTTTTATCACTCACCAAGTTAGGTACAGTTCGGATCTGTCAGTGATTACCTCCATCTGACACCTTTTTAAGCAACAAAAGAATTATCGCTGACATCGCCGTTCCTGCCAAAGAAATCCTTCCAAGGAACTATCTCCTACACGAAGCAAAATCAACTTGCTCCTCCTCGTAGACGAGCCGGGAGGACCCACGCTGTTTCGCCACGGACTTTATGAAATTCGATCCAATAAACAGAATTAGCAGATGAGCGAGTGACTCGCTCACTGACTTCTGTTTTTTTAACAATTGTCCAGCTTTGATTCAATGTCCGTCCACACGTCTTCCACAGCCACTGAACTGCAAAGCGATTGCTTCTCATTTAACCTTTTTACTATTATTATTTCTTCTACCGGAATTAAACTTACTGTGTACACTTCTATCATACACAAAGTACTCTTTTACAGCAAGTACGTTTTTTAATGGTTTACTTTACCGTTGTTGGATTTCTGTCTTGTTATCAACTTTGTTCATTGTCCGCTCTCAGGTGCACCTTTAATGGTTACCTGTCGAGTCTCTTCTTATCAATAAAATAAAACAAAACAAATATATACAATTTACAATTTACAATTACGCTGCTCAAGGGGTCACATTTTGCTTCCCTTTAACTCACGCGTTCATCTGCTCACGGGTGAACTCTGCGATTCGACTACCACTTAGCAGGCGCTACCCTAGAGTCAGTGCTTACAAATTACGGACGGCAAAGCCTGACCTTAGTACTCTACGGCTTCAGACCGAGATAATGAAAGAAATTGTTTAAAATCAAAGAAGGCGAGTTTTTAAATTTGAAAATTTTCCTTTTCATTTCGGAGAGCATTATTTTTTGTTTCATTTCGCGTCATACTCGAAGTAGGCCAGAGGCCATGTCCAGCAGTTGCATTACTTGGGCAGAACAAAGTTCTCGCCAAGAGCGTTAGTCAAACTGTCTTAAAAAAATAAAATAAAAAACTGCCGAACTCACAGACGCAGTTTTCGTGGCAGAGATATCCCCCACCCACCCACAAACCTCTTTAAAATGTCGGGTTTGGTTTGATAGCGTTAATAGCGTAGGTTCCAAAACAAAACAGAAATGCACGTGCTTCTTTTCTCGGTTTTCTTGGAGCGCATATTCTTGGAGGTGTTGCGTACGTAACATGAACCCCGGTGTCGAAATTACGGTTTCAAGTCACTGTTTACGTCGAGCGAATATCATTTGGAGTGCCGAAGTCTCACGGCGATGAAGAGCATCCTTCGATGGCAGCGAGGTGTGTAATTTCAGAACTTGACCTTTGGTTTGGAGCGCTCTGTACCGTGTTCTGTTTGCTCCGCCAACGGAGTCCGATGACGTGTGATTGGAGGTCACGAAAACAGAGAGAATGCGTCTCTCGCTCTTCGTGGGAAACCGTCTGTTGATCAAAAATCTGCCATTTCCAAGGACGCTGTTTCGCGAGGACACTAAACAGAGGGCAAGACGGGGAAGGGGAGAGCACCCTTAGCACTTCCAATGTTGCAATCGCTGTACCGGCAACGGCGACTACCACGAAACGGGCAGTCAAAATTCAGCTGACAAGACCTCCTGTTGTCCCGAATCAAATGACCAACGGCACGTTTCACAGAGATGCATGCTCGAGGATATTATAAAGATCAGGAAGAAGAAGAGGCTACCGCTGTACCTAACATTAATGGCCACGCAGAAAACGCTTGCTGCTCTCTGGGAAATCCGACAGGAGCTGGTCGGTCTTAGGCCTCGAGAGTTCATCTTGGATTACGTGCAAAGAAATTTGATCTCTATGCATCAGTGCTTTAGTCAGGGGGCTTCCCTTGCTCAACTCAAGAGATTCCTTGGGACAGAGTATTGGCTCCTGAAATGGTTAAACAGGGTGAGGGGCCACCCTTTTACCATCTCTCGGAGTATGCTCTATGCAAACCTCGACCCGAAATCATGGGAAACCATCATTTAGGAGAGGAACCCGCACACACTAGCTCAACTCCATTGTGACCAAATGGATTTACCCGACATCTGGGAAGTGACGACAAACTCTCGGACTATCCAACGAACCCGGTGCGATGCAACATCTTGTTGCATCCACGATCTTCACTACAAAACCTACAATATCAGTGTTTGCGGCAAATATGATCGGACCATATAACTCCTCAGTTTTCTGTGGAGTTTTGAATCGATTCCTCACCTTTCTGCACCTCGAAGCGCTACAGAGAAAGCACCCTGAAAGAACTGTACAAAATAGAACGATTGGCTGTACCACCTTCACATCGTTGAAACATTAATGTTATATCATGTCAGCTTACTTGTAAATGCAATGTGTGTTCATATATTTTTTAAACTTAATGTGTATATATATTTATTATATAATTTGAATATTTGTTATGTACACCCTTCTAGCCGAACCAGGCCGTTCCGGGCGTGCCCACTGATGTGGAAATAAAAAGATGTTAATAATAATAATAACAATAACAATAATAATAATAATACTTCCAGAACAACACAGCACCACTCCATAAGGAAGATAAATAAGTGGTATACCCCACTCAACCTAAGCGAGGAAACCCCTCCTGCCCAAACGGTACGGGAAACGAAGATAGAAAGATGGGCAAAGAAGACACTCCATGGCAGACACTACAATGACCTCCATCAAGATCACATCGATAACATTGCTTCCAATGCATGGCTCACAAGCGGGACACTCTTCCTCGAGACTGAAGGATTCATGCTGGCCATCCAAGACCAGGTAATCAACACTACAAATTATAGAAAATACATCGCAAAGGAGCCCGGAATGTCAGATGACACATGTCGACGATGCCACCTGGCCTCAGAAAACGATCCAACACATCACCGTGGGGTGCAAGGTGATCACCCAGACTGAGTACACTCATAGACACGACCAGGCAGCCAGGATAATACATCAGAAGCTAGCGAGGAATTACCAGTTGACCAAAGAATGTGTACGAACCCCAGGTACGAACTACAAGTACGAACCCCAGGCATCACTAGAGACCCGAACCCACAAGCTGTACTGGGACCGCGCCATAATAACGGATAAGATCATCCCGCACAACAGACCGGACATAACCCTTGTGGACAAGAAGGAAAAGGCTACCAATCTGATTGACATAGCGGTACCCAACACTGGCAACCTGCAGAAAACGCAAGGGGGTAAAATCAGGAAGTACACGAATCTGAGACATGAGATCAAGGAGATGTGGCATTTGGAAGGAGTATCAACCATCCCAATCATCGTGTCAACCACTGGTATGGTGCCAAAGACAGTCTAGCAGCAATAGGTCTCCCAGCGAACACCTACAAGGAACTCCAGAAAGTCGCAATCCTGAACACCTGTAGGATAGTATGAGGTATGAGGTATTTTGAGGGTCTAGCGGCTCCTGGGATTTCTCCCATCTCCGCGAATTTTCTATGTATCGGTGACAGTACTCTGTCAAATCCAGAGATTTAGAAGTGTGTGGGTCAAGTGCAGTGTTATATGTTGTGCCCATTGTTTATCCGGCTTATTGGCCGCCAGGCCCCTAATGGGACCCGACGTTGCCCATACCTCGCCACGTGGAGGCTAGCCGGGTGTTACCAGCGAGTCAATTGTACTCTGGCAGGTAAGTGTGTGTTGTTATCTTACGGCACTAGGGATTTTCCCCATCTCCGCGTTGCTTTCATTGTGGTGAACCAGTTCACTGGGAAATGCCAGAGATTTAAAAGTGTGTGGGAATTGTTCATGTGTTGTGTTCTGTACCGTTGTTCATCTGGTCATTTAGCCGTTGGACCCCTATTGAGGCCCAACGTTGTCCCACTAACGCCCCGTGGAGGCAGACCAGGTACCCAGTAGCTGTAGATTCACTCTGGCAGGTCCTGTCGCTTAATTTCCTGGGATTTCGGCGGCTAGGACCTTAAAAAAATAATAAATAAATAAAAAAATAATAATAATAAATAAATAAAATAAAATAATAATAAATAAATAAAATAAAATAATAATAATAAAATAAAATAAAATAAAATAAAATAAAAAATAATAAAAACAAATAAATAAAATAAAAACACTTACTTTCCTGGGATTTTAGTGGCTAGGACCTAAAATAAAATTGGAACAACCGCGGTTGATTTTAGTTCACTTACATTAAAGCGCTAATATGGGGTTTGACGCTGAAAGCCTGTTTCTGAAGTGCCTAAAAGGTTGGGCGAAATTTTTTTGGTATATTTTAAATTTGGACGTGTAGGGCTATGCACTGTGCAAGAGAAAGTGCTGGGAGGGGAGAGTGAAGGCTGGGGGGTGAAATAGGAAGAAGAGGGTCGATAGGGTAGGTGACCCCCAATTATTCAGTGAGGCATGCCCATGCCCCACCAGAGGGAAGGAATGGTGTGGCAGCGAAGAGAGGAGACAGCAAGCCGTCACCTCCCTCCCCTGCCGGGTGTGGGAGTAAAAGAATTGCACTGCACAAGAGAGTGCAGAGCCTTGAGCCAATATGGCTCCGTTGAAGCAGCAACTTGGAGTTTCTCTATCTTCGTCGATCTTCTCCGTCATTGGTAGCGTTTGGTATCCAGATTTGTCCTCAGCTATGAACACTGGTCAGGTCTGTTGTTAGTCTGTTAGCAATGGCTGTGGTTCTCTTCATCATGGGAAGATCCGCATCTCCATGGGGTTATTCTTGCGATCGCTGGTTTTAGATGATTAGTATTGAGCAGGTTTATGATGGAGGTTCTCTTTGAGTTCTCTCCATGTGTGTTCTGTGTCTCTTTTTATTTATTTATTTATTTATTTTATTTTATTTATTTTTAATTTTATCTTCTTCTTCTGTAGATGGTTATCAATGTTTTACGCCTACCAAATAGTTTTTGGGCAAATTCCTTTAGCTCCCTGTATTCCTCTAGTGAGTCCAATAGATGTGATTCCAAGTTCTTGGGGAGGAAGTGTATTGCAGTGATCAGTCTGCACCTGAGGTCCTCATAATGGGTGCAATCGTACATAATGTGCTCCCAGCACTCAAGCTCCCCACAGGCACAGCTCGGATCCACCTCAATCCCCAGCGCTGTCAGCTTGGCTTTAAAGGCCCCGTGACCAGTCAGTAAATAGGTGGTGTATAAGCCAGTTGAAACCAAGTTGGGGGACTGGGGTACATCCTGTCGGTGTTCGGAATGAATTTCGTGGTGATATTTCCCTTATTTGAGTTGACCCAGCGCTCCTGCCAAACTTGCATCAGGTGTTTTTGCAGTCTTGTCTTTTCATTTTTTTGTGGTGCATTAACGTTCACAGTATAGCCATGGTATGAACAAGGTATTCCTTTCTCTATGTGGTAGTTCATACCCCTGCGCGTGATCTCTAAGTCAAGGGGGAGAGCCCCGGCCAAGACCTGCAGTGCGTGGGTACTGGTTGTTCTACAAGCACGTGTAACTGCCAGTAGGATGGTTCTTTGCGTTGCATCAAGGATGCGTCGGTTTACTACAGTTGCTGTTTTGGGAAACCATATTGCTGAGGCGTAAGTGATGATCGGTAGAAAGGTTGTTTTATAAAACAATGAGAGGGTGCGTTGGTTTAACCCCCAGTCCCGCCTGGCGATCCTAGCCACCAATCCAGAGTATCTTTTAATTTTGGCTCTGATATAAGTTAGATGGTTAAACTTAGATGTTTATATCAGTTAGATGGTTGATATAAGTTAGAAGGTTAAACTCAGATCTAGCTCTACTAACAGAGCCCATCCAGCAAGAAGTGTTGAACAACATTCAGATTACAAAACAACAGCTGATCTTAGCCTTCAATTCTCTACCTGCCTCGTCAACCACTGGTGATGATGGAGTTCCCCAATTCATGCTCAAATGCCTAAGTCCGTACATTATTCAGCCACTTTTAATTATCTTCAACCAGTTACTCTCGAACAAAATTTTCCTACAGCAGTGGAAAAACTATCTCATCAAACCTTTAGCCAAAGTTCAGTCGCCATCGAAACCTAAACACTTCCGACCCATCTCCAACTCCTCCAGCCTGCTGAAGCTCCTGGAGAAGGCCTTACTTCCCATCCTCACTAAGCAGATCTTGCCCAGTAATCCAGCCCAAATTCACTACTCCCTTCCAAACAGATCAACGATCACCAATCTGCTAGCCACCACGAATACTATCTTGTCAGCATTGAAGAATAGGCAGGAACTAGCTGTGACTTACTTAGACATTGAGGCTGCATTTGATGCCGTCCAAGTAAACCAACTTCTCACTCTCCTGGAATGCCACTTCCAGATTACAGGGAACATATTATGCTTTCTCTCTTCTCTTCTGAATAACAGAGTTATAAAGCTTCATACAGGAGATCGCACCCTTACTAGATCCGTCACCGCAGGAGTCCCACAAGGAGGGGTCATTTCGGGCCTTCTATTTTCATCTATTATCTTCCCACTGGTTGCACATTCTCGATGTCTACTGAGCTATGCGGACGATATCAAGATACTCACTCCCATCATCCCAGGTCAAGACCTAGATCTGGTAAAAGTGGAAATTAACAACACTCTCACCACAGTCACATCTTACCTCTGCCAGTTTGGGCTCAAGATCAATCCTGCTAAGTCCGAATTTATGGTGTATTCATTGAAGCAAACGCCTTCTTCTCTCCAGCCTTCGGTCGGCAACACCCTCATCCCAATTGTGTCCAGCCATCGTGATCTGGGCGTTGTATTCGACCCAAAACTTCGATTCAACGCCCACATCGACATGCTCCTCACACGTGCTTCAAGACTCCGGTGGATAGCAAAACAACATCTCCTTCATATCACAGATAAAAAGATAACTGTGAGGTACATAAGAACAGTTATCTTTCCACCTTTACTCTATGCTGCTGAAATTTGGGCGTCAGCGGCACCATCAATAAAGAAACCACTCTTTGCCACAGAATTCTGGCTCCTAAAGTGGGCCAACAGGAAGCACAACCTTCCAGCTCAGATTCGTACCACGCAGCTTGCCAACTCTCTCGGAATTCCACGGCTTCCCACCTTAGTCGACGACCAACGCCTCCTAGCAACAGTCAAGATGATAACAGGCATAATGGCAACACCTTCATTCTGGGATACCTGTGGCTGCAGGATCCCCCCCCCCTGCTGCCCTTAGGGCCAATCCCGAGCTCTACTCGCATTCAGCACGACTCCATCTCTCAGACAGGTTCCTTCCTCAGCAGATGCTCAAGCAAACCCAGGCACTGGACGCCGACCTGAACAAATTCGGTGCTGACCGGAAAACCGGAAAAAAATTATGACGAGTAGGACTAATCAGCAATGACTGATGTATACCTTGCATCTGTTCCTTTCTGATTGAGCTGGTGCTCTTATCTCGATGTTAAGCCAGCTCAATCAGACCTAACTCTCGTAAGGAGTTCTCTCCTTTGTATTATAATGTTTTCTTTGTAAAATTACCTTTTTGTAAATAATTGTTCAATTTTCCCGGAAGTTTGGGAAACTGTAAGCCCCTGGCTTTATGGCCGTGAAGGGTAATAAAGATTATCTCTCTCTCTCTCTATGGTGTTTAAAGGTAAGATCTCATTTGAGACCCAACGGCTAAAAGACTAAATGAAAACAGATACAAAACATTACACCGCCACAATATCCATACACTTTTAAACCTCTGGCCTCTACAGTGTTCTGTATCACACCACAATGTATACTATGCGGAGATGGGGGAAACCCCTGGTGCCGTTAGACCCTAAACACACTATACACTATAACCCCTAAATATTTTAAATTGGTCACTAATTTTAATGTGGTAGGTCCTACCTTTATTTGTGAGAGAGAGAGAGATAATCTTTATTACCCTTCACGGCCATAAAGCCAGGGGCTTACAGTTTCCCAAACGTCCGGGAAAATTGAACAATTATTTACAAAAAGGTAATTTTACAAAGAAAACATTATAATACAAAGGAACTCCTTACGAGAGTTAAATCTGATTGAGCTGGCTTAACATCGAGATAAGAGCACCAGCTCAATGAGACAGGAACAGATGCAAGGTACACTTCAGTCATTGCTGATTAGTCCTACTCGTCATAATTTTTTTCCGGTAAGTCCGGTCAGCAGGGAATTTGTTCAGGTCGGCGTCCAGTGCCTGGGTTTGCTTGAGCATCTGCTAAGGAAGGAACCTGTCCAAGGATGGAGTCGTGCTGAATGCGAGTAGAGCTCGGGATTGGCCCTAAGGGCAGCAGGGGGGAGATCCTCCAGCCACAGGTATCCCAGAATGAAGGGGTTGCCATTATGCCTGTTATCATATTGACTGTTGCTAGGAGGCGTTGGTCGTCGACTAAGGTGGGAAGCCGTGGAATTCCGAGAGAGTTGGCAAGTTGCATGGTACGAATCAGAGCTGGAAGGTTGTGCTTCCTGTTGGCCCACTTTAGGAGCCAGAATTCTGTGGCAAAGTGTGGTTTCTTTATTGACGGTGCCGCTGACGCCCAAATTTCAGCAGCATAGAGTAAAGGTGGAAAGATAACTGTTCCTATGTACCTCACGGTTATCTTTTTATCTGTGATATGAAGGAGATGTTGTTTTGCTATCCACCGGAGTCTTGAAGCACGTGTGAGGAGCATGTCCATGTGGGCGTTGAATCGAAGTTTTGGGTCGAATACAACGCCCAGATCACGATGGCTGGACACAATTGGGATGAGGGTGTTGCCGACCGAAGGCTGGAGAGAAGAAGGCATTTTCTTCAATGAATACACCATGAATTCGGACTTAGCAGGATTGATCTTGAGCCCGAACTGGCAGAGGTAAGATGTGACTGTGGTGAGAGTGTTGTTAATTTCCACTTTTACCAGATTGTGGCGGTCTCCGTATATCAAGCTTGCCTTTTAGCAGGATTGAGGACGTCTTTGTTGTTGATATCGTCAGGCAGTGGGTTCTGGTCCAGTTTTACAATATCATAATTGCCTGATTGGCCTTTTCCTCTAGCTGTGGCCTGCTATCTGCAGCAATGGTGAAGACCAAATCATCAGCAAAGGCCTGGGAGCGCACATCACCGAGGTGCAAAGCCAAGAACCCGTCCAGAATAGTCAGAGATTTCCTCGACCGACAATAACACCAGACATTACAACCACCCTGCATACTTGGTAGCAGTACCCATCACGGAGTGGAATCCTCCAATTAGGGAGAAATAATATAAGAGCAACAACAATAATAACTTATATGTACAAAGCAACTGTCCTACCATTAGTATCCGGACACTCTTCCATGGATGGGGAAACAGGTTCTCTACATGCATACAAGATGACACGTTCAACAGTTGAACAGAATTGATCACCTCAACAAATGCTAGACGCTGATTAACATGGTGTAAGGAGCGCGAATCCTGGAATGTAGAGCAAAGTGCAAAGTGCAAAGTGTGTTAAGTGTCTAGCGGCACCAGGGGTTTCCCCCATCTCTGCGTTGCTTTCATTGTGGGTGTAACGGTTCACTGTAAAGGCCAGAGTTTTAAAAGTGTGTGTATCATGTGAGAGTGTTATGTTATGTACCATTGTTCCTCTGTCCATTTAGCCGCTGGATCCCAGCTGAGGCCCAACGTTGCCCGCACTTCGTCCAGTGGAGGCAGACCAGGATTTTCACTCTGGCAGGTCCTGCCACCTAGTTTCCTGAGATTTCAGTGACTAGGACCTAAAAAAAAAATTGTATGGGGATATTGCGCAGAATTCGAAAAGCCAAAATGGTAGGCAAACAGCGTAATTTAGATACGGTTATTTTTGGCGTGTGGGGCATTCGCTTGCATACAGATAGAGTTGAGAAGGGAGAATGAAGATTGGGGGATAAAGACAGAAAAATGAGGTCAATAGGGAAGACGACCCCAGATGGAATTTTTTTTTTTTTTTTTTTGTGTGTTTTTGTATGGGCGGCTCCTAGAACAGTTCATCTCCGCCTCGGTGCTCTGTTCAGTTTTTACAGACTCTGTCAAGGTAAGGCCCATGTGTGGGCATGTGGACATGTGTTTTTGTAAAGGGTGGCACCTAGAACATCTGTTCAACTCTGCCTCGTATCTCTGTGGAGAATAGTATCAACTACAATTGGGCCAGATGTGTGTGTTACGTAGGTTTGTGTGTATTATGTGTGTGTTCTGTTGTTGTGTCTGGCCACTTGGCTACCCAGAAGCATCAATCACCTGGACAGATGATTCTGGGTACGCGTCCACACCACGGGAAGGTGGGCCAGTCCCAGTAATGCACGTACTGTCTCAAAAGAGACTCTGACCCACATGATGTTGCCAGCAGGTAGGTCAGGATCCTCTGGGGGCCCATTCCACAGGGGTAGACAAAAAGAAAGGGCCCCAGAGGGGCAGACAAAAAGAAAGAAAGAAAAAAAAACCACCCATGGTGTTGGTAATGGGGAAAAAAAATAATAATAAAAAAAAAATAAATAATAATAATAAATAAATAAATAAATAAAAATAATAATAAATAAAATTAAAAAAAAAAATAAATAAATAAATAAAACAAAATAAAAAAAAAGAAAAGAAAAAGAAAACAAAAGAAAAAAGAAAAAAAAAAGAAAATATATATATATAAAAAAAAATAATAATAATAATAAAAAAATAAAAATAAATAAATAAATACAATAAAATAAAGAAAAATAATTAAAAAAAAAAATATATATATATATATATATAATAAAAGTAAGTGTGGAGTGGCTGACTCCAAACAGAATGCAAGGAGGAGCAGGAGAGGAGAAAAAAAAAAAACAAAAAAAAAACACCATTGTCTAATCCACTTCAGGCCCAATGCCGGGGTGTTGACCATCCTATATGATCTCCTCCTTCGAGAAAAGACTTCCATAGCAAAGTTGTGAAGAGCAAATAAACGTTCAGGGGTTTGGAGTAACTGGTCTAATTGGTTTTCTGATATTGGGATGGTGGTCACTAAATCTTGTCTCAAGTCTTCGTACAGAATACAGTCAAAAAGGAGGTGCCACCAGTTTTCCTTGGCTCCACAGTAGCACAGGTCAGTCGTGCAGAGGCCTAGTTGGTGTAGTTTTTCATTAAGAGAGCCATGGCCAGTAACTAGGAAGGAAGTCTCCATGGTGAGGGAAAGCCAGGATTGGACCAAATTAGAGGATGTAAAGGTTACATCAGGAAGGAATCTTCTAGTAACCACTCCAACCTGGGATGTATCCCATCGGGTCTGCCAGATGTTCACTAACTCGTTGTAGCATCTGGTTTTCTCAGCTTTTGGGTCAGTGTCAAGATCAAGCTCGATGTCAAGGAACTTAGTGGGGATGCTATTTTTGATTCTAAATACTAGTCCTCTTTAAGCAGCATACAAATCCAGAAGAAGAGTTCCAGCTATGACTTGGATGGCTGCTGTAGAAACTGTTCTGCAAACTCTCAGGGTAGCCAGTAACATTGTACGTTGGATGGAACTCAATCTGTTT
The DNA here is from genome assembly GCF_048544385.1 of Mastigoproctus giganteus. Taxonomy (NCBI): domain Eukaryota; kingdom Metazoa; phylum Arthropoda; class Arachnida; order Uropygi; family Thelyphonidae; genus Mastigoproctus; species Mastigoproctus giganteus. The sequence goes on along the minus strand of NW_028328301.1, from coordinate 162,248 downwards.
CTCATCTTGACCAAGCCAACTCGGTGAAACCAGGCACCGGCTGCATATGTGACAATTGGAAGGAAGACTGCTTTATAGTACAGACGAAGTGTCCTCTTGGAAAGGCCCCAGTCATTCCTGGAGATACCAATAATGGAGCCAGAGAGCTTCTTGACTTTTGATCTGAGATGGGTGAGGTGTGGCAGGAAGCTCAGTTTGTGATCAATTACCACTCCAAGAATGGTAGCTTCAGTAACTATGGGTAGCCGGATTCCAGAGATTTTAACCTGTGGTGGACGCCTGAGATCTAGCTTGTGCTTAAAGAGCATCATTTCGGTTTTACGTGGGCATGTTTTATTTTCCATTTAATGCTACCCAGGAGGAGAGATCAGACAGGACCAGATTGGCATTATGTTCAATGGCACTCCTAGATTTTCCAGACACAATGATGGTAAGGTCATCGGCAAAGGCAACAACTTTGGTGTTCTCAAAAGAACGGGAGACCCATCAGTGGGGCATGCCCATGCCCCACTAGAGGGAAGAGTGGGGATAGCGAGCAGGGGAGGAGACAGAAAAGCCGTCACTTCCACCCCGCCGGGGTGAAGGAGTGAATGTAGAGCAGTAGAAAACAGCCCTATGGACAGACGGGTCGAGGTTCGCACTCTACCAGTTTGATGGTATGGCGGTGTGGCGATCCTGGGTGTCGCGAATGCCAGGGGAACAGTTCCTTCCTGATTGTATCCTCCCAAAAATGAAGTTTAGGAAGGGTGGGATCAGCTGGCACCATTCTTGTGCGGGATGCTTGCGCTCTTGAGAACTCCTGAGTGCGACATTTAGACTTCAACTCACGAGGGTTGGATACTACTGGCACTGTACAAGTGAGGGATTACTGGCACTCCATGAGTGCAGAATACTGAGTCCACTGTACAACTGAGGGATTACTGGCACTCCATGAGTGCAGAATACTGAGTCCACTGGCATCTGGTGTTCATGCAGGGTTACCTGTCCTCTGCCACTTTAACTCCCACTCCAGACCCTTATTTTCGCCCCACAAAGGGCGAACTCCTCCTCAACTTTCAGTCCACCATCCTTTCGCTCTTCCTGTCCCGTCTTATCTATACCCCCTGTTCTATATTTTCCATTTAACTTGGCCTCTGTTAGGAAGCAGCCAGAGTAGCGTACCTCCCATCGGCGATGGCGAGAAAATTAGAGTCCCACTAGGGGCCATGTGGCCGAAAGCCAGAAGAACAGAACCGAAAAAAAAAAAAAAAAAAACAGACTACATCTATTTATATTTCTTGCTCCCTGCCTCTCGGCTGCTAAGACTCTAGGGCCGGCAAAACAACCATCACAATACACATATAAACTTACATACACACACTTGCCGGCTATAAATAACCCACAGATGCTACAGCGGTATATAGGGGTAACCCTGGAGGCCGCAATCAATACAAGAACACCTTGTCCTACATCTATTTCTGGTATTAATAGAGTTGTATTTACTTCATACGTGAAACGATCGCGCAGTTGTGGGACCCCAGCCAGTGGCACCCCAACCGAAACACTATGCCGCTATCAGCCTCAGCTACAGTATATTATTTGCAGGAAAAGCAATCTTTATTCTAAGGGTCAGGAATGAGAGAGCGAGCGGCATTACAGTGAGCCCATTGCGAGTCCCTTCACAACGGAATTAATTGCTTGCTGAAGTCAATTGGCATTGATCATCACGGACATTGTTCACGGTCCTGAAGATTTTATTGCCGGCCGCATATATCAAAATCTGAACTTCATCGTTGACAAACTCCCCGCTGGGTCGTTAATAAAGATGTTGAAGGGGAGAGGACCGAGGGAAGAACCTTGTGGGACACCGCACAGAGGAGAGAACGACTCAGAAGAACAATCACGGATGACGACATAATTTCTACGGTTCATGAGGTAGCTCATAATCCATGTGTGCAGGGGGACGAAGTATCCCGCAGTATGCAAATTTAGCACCAAAGCGTGGCATTTTGTCGTAGGCTTTGGCGAGGCCCATTAAATAGGGTAGTAGGGTCGATTGTCAGAATCGAACCTACCAACAACAAAGTTCCAGAGAGAGAGAGAGAGAGAGTGAAGGTTTGTGACGACACACCTTCTTCTAATGAATGCACGCTGTGCGTCTGTGATGAGCGGATAGAAATTGGCTGAGAGATGGCGCTGAAGAGAGTTCAGGAGGACTGAGAGAATGGGGCGGTATTTCTCAAACCTTTTTAGATTGGTATTCTTGGGAATGGGAGTGCTGCTGGCTTGTTTGAAATGAACTGCGCGTATACCCAATTGTTTCCAGAGATACGATTTTAATTTAACCAATTGAACCGTACCGTTGTTTACATTTGTAGACATCACTGCCCTTTGGTCTTCCCAAATGTGTAAATAAGTTCAGTTGCCAGCAGTTTATGTTCATTGAAACTGCTCACCTCCCCGTGAACTTTCCCGAAACACGAACAAACATGAAATCTTTCACTCCCGAGGATCGCTGGTTTTAAACGGTTTTAAATTGATTTTTTTAAATTTCACTCAGGGGAGAAAAAATTTTAAATCGGTGGAGGAAATACGACCAACAGAAAAGTTATTTCTAAACTAAACAAAAATTGCCTTTCGCAGGGGTGCAATGGCTAAGCCACTAATGCTTAAAAACCCTGCGAATAATGCTACGGCCAAGTACTTTTCGAGCCACCGTATTTTGAGTAAAACTTAAAAATCCTCGCGGCTTTTCGCTGCCCCCACCCTTCGTGGTTGTCCGAATCACCCCCTAACATAACCTATTTGAGGCGGCAACTGGCTGTTCGTAGTTCGCCTTTTGATTTTCCGGTTAGCCGCATTGTGTCGCGCGCCTTCTGCGTGTCCTACATTCGACCTTTTCTGTTGGCCCCGAAATTAACTCAGTTTCCGCGTGCAGCCAACCGCCGAATAAGTTTTAATGTCGGCCGCAGTTCCGTTCGAATATCCGTTAATTCGTACATCCCGTACACGGGAATTTCTGTCGCTGCGCGCTCCGCAGAGACCCCCCATTAATCACCGCCCTAATTCCCAGCTGGCTTTAATCCAGTAACGCGTGCATCGGCCACAGACAATCTCCCGAATATGGATGATTGATATTGCGCTCGGAATCCTGGAGGATCCCTCTCCTTATCGCGCATAATAGACACGAGCGCGAGTGATGGGTTCATTAGTGCCACGCGCATTTATTTACTTCGCTCGACTAGAATTTGTTTCGGACAAAAACAAACCCGTTTGCCGTTCGACGGAACGAATCTGCGCGAGGCTTCCGGAGGGGGTTCATTAAGCGTGACAAACGTCGACTCAAATTGCTCGATTAATTGGATAAAATGCGAAAGGTCCCGTCTGGCATCCTTAAATAGGGAGCCGCGTGCAATTTCCGAACCAATTGGAGCCAGCAACGAGAAGAAAGTGTTCCGAGGAATGTCAAAGAAAGGACTCTTCTCGGAGAGCGATTTGGCCAAGGGACCTTCTCGCTAATTAAGATGCATCGCTTTCGGGTTCATCCCTAGTGATCCTTCCAAATGACCAAATGGCAAGAGAAGTCGGCGGACCACCAACAAACGTGTCCAACACGCGTCTCTGTAAATCGTGGATCCCTTGCGGTGGCTCGAAGCGAGGAAGTTCGGAGGGCGCGATTTTTATTGGTAACATCGTGGGCAATAACAAAGCCAATGATAGAGACAATGGCGAAACCAACAGCGTATAATACAGAGTTCAGAGAAACAGAATGCGAGAAATCATTATAAATTAAATGAAAATAAGAAATCAGCAAAACATTAAACAGATATATACTTAAAACATCCGGATGCAAAAACAGAACCTGAAAATGAAACGGTGAGAACTGAAGAAGCGAAGTTCTTAAGTCGCTGATTTAAAGACGCTTCTGGTGTGAGAAGCACGAGTCTTGAAGGCTGCTGCCACCGCGCAATTGAGGCTCTTCTCTACAAGTTCAGGAGAAGTGCAGTTTCCTGTCAGTATCTGGTCAAGCAGGTTTACGCGACTTCCTCACGGTAATTAGAGGCCGAAGGTCAAAAGAAGTCCAGCAGCGAGTTGTAAAATGGTTCCTGCAGGACAGATACGGTACAAAATGTTCCTGTACACCAATGGGGCAGCTCGACAACTACGCAGATACCACGGTGTGCGGTAACATCACCCTCCCCCGGCATCTGCGTGGTGTTAACATTTTGTTACTGAACGCCCGCTGATACTTCGTGTACCAACGGAATTTGGATTTCTGTTGGTGCATTCGGCGTTTTAGGTAATTGCGTTCGCGCCGGCAGCGAAGTGGTTATAAGCACCATCGTCTGCGGGCCTGGAGGACAAGGGTGGGGTTTGAATCCCGTCCATGACGCGATGAGCTTTTATGGTTGTTTTTCACTACTTGGCTGAGTCTGAGACGTGGACAGCGACGATTTCCCCATAAAGAAACTCGGGTTCTTCGTCCAGCTAACCAGGCAAATCGGCCAGAGAAAGAACAGACCCGATTTACGGATGTAATAAAGATGGACAGAAGAATTAGTTTTCGGGTTGCCGAGCTGATATGACGATCTACTTTTTTTTATTCCAATTTTATTTTTTCCATTTACTTTTTCCATCGTGTTCATGTAGTGCACTGAACGTGAGTTTCTGCAGAATGTTTCCAAATGTAAAAGACCGTGATTCTTTTGCACTTTATGCTGATTAGTATTCACTCTGTTCATCATCTTTGATAGCCATCCTTTTTCTGATGTTGGTAAGTCGTAGTTGAATACTCACCTGCAACGATATGAGGACCGCTGGCTGCTGATGCCAGTTTGCAGATTCATCGACGGATAGTCGATGGGTGTGTCAGCACTTTCTCGTTTCGTTATTGGACTTCATAGCTACCCATTAACTGAAAAAAATAAGAAATTTGGTGTATGTCACAGGTCACTACTGTACAACCGGACAGATTAGTCATAAATATCACGAAGACCGTAGTAAAGATCCTTCACTTTCAGGTATGCACACATTGAGTAGCACTTCGGTGTAGAAGATTCTGCGACGTCTGGCTGGGAGGATGATTCATTAGCCGCGGTCGATGAGATCAGGACCTTCGAAGACACTCATCAAATATAAACAGGCCGATATGAATTCTAACGTGGTCTCGTCGAGTATTTCGGTGGGGCCTGAACCCCCAACAGAAAAAACCGTTACAGGGATAACAATCAACCACAATTTCCTTTCTTACTTACTACATCCTTATTGAACTTTAAAAATAAAAGAAGCATTTTTTTCTTTTTCTTTTTGTATGTAAACCCCGAACACGAGGGCTATTAGAACCGATAGTACTCAGTACCGTGCTTGAGTTGGAGGTTCCGAAGACGAAAGAAGATATTTGTGGACATTGCACTCGAACTTCGGTAGACTTTTGTAGACTTCTGTGTAATTTTCAGGAAATACGTACGAAGGAAGGTTGTTTCAGAAAACGGCAGTTGAATGAATAAACGAGGAAAATGAAAAGTTGGTTCTGTGGGTTTGAAGTTGGACAGTAAATGGATGTCGGCTGGTGGCGGCACGTGTTCGGACTGTTTTGAAAGAGAGAGCGGGAATTATAGAAGCCAATTCAGAAGAACAGTGCCCATGGAAGTATCTGTAGAAGAGGCATGCAGCAGAAACAGTACGTCTATGAGAAAGCGAGTGGAGAGACTCTGTTAGAGATGAATCATTAATTAACCTAACTGCCCTCTTCTGAATGGAATCAAGAAGCCTGAGAGAGGTTTTGGGGGCACCACCCCAGATGTGGGAACAATATTCCATGGCAGGGCGGATTTGCGATTTATACAGAGAGTGAACAGCTGTTTGGAAGAAAACCAAGTTTTTTAGATGCAGAGGAAGCAATATTTGTAATGTGCTTATGCCAAGATAGATTACAAGTCGGGGTAATCCCCAAAAGAGATATATCATCTTGCCTAGAAATCGGAGTGTCTCCAAAGATAAGCATAGGGACAGAAGAATCCTTTTTGCAAGATATAAGATAAGTTTGAGTTTTAGAAGGATTAAAATCAACTAAGTTGTCTTTGCCCCACTGGAGATCGGCATTTAAAGAATTAGTAGCGGATATTCGAGAAGTTGAAGATGATTGAGCAGGACAAGGTTTCTCAAAATGGAAAGTGGAATGCAATGTGCTATCATCTTCAAAACTATGGATAGGATTTCCAGTCAATGGAAGAAAGTCATTAATATACAAGAGGAAAAGAGTGGGAGAAAGAAGCGAACCTTGGGGGAAACCAGCATTAGTAGAGAAGTTAGAAGACAGACAACCATCGACCATCACCCTCAGTGAGCGATCAGAGAGAAAACTGGATAACCAATTACTAAAAACAGTTGGCAGACCATAAGATGGAAGCTTGTTTAGAAGACCTTTATGCCATACACGATCGAAAGCCTTTGAGATATCAAGAGCAACTACTTGTGTTTCACCGAATCTTTCCATTGAATTAGTCCATAAATGGGTAACGTAAGCCAGAATATCGCCAGTGGATCGACACTGACGGAATCCATACTGGTGATCGTTGGTCCGACGGAAGGTATCTAGGTAGTTTAAGAGTTGGCGGTTAATTGATTTCTCCATTACTTTAGAAAGAGTAGAAGTAATTGCAATGGGACGATAATTGAATGGGATGGATTTGTCATCCTTTTTAGGAACTGGATGGATATGAGCAAATTTCCAAGCAGAAGGAAAAACTCCTTTGGAATATGAAAGTGAAAAAAGGCGAAAAAGAACAGGAGTAAGTTCAGGAGCACAGGTTTTGAGGACAAGTGGAGAAATATCACCAGGACCTGGAGCTTTCTTAGCATCGAGATTCGTCAAACTCCTTCTGACATCCTTTTAACGGAAGACCAGAGGAGGTATTGAATGGAGCGTGTTCGGTAGTGTGCTTTACCAAGCAGATTAATACATCAGTTGGAAGAAAAATGGGATGTTGCCAGGTCAGATTTATCCTTTTCTCAAATGACAACAGAACCGTCTCGTTTTGACAGAGGTGGGGCAAAAGAAGCAGCCAATGGTTTTGGCATGAGACCAGAATGCACGGCTACCATTAGGGCAAGAAGCAAGTTTGCTACTTTTAGCCTGTTCAAAATTTAGTTTGGACTGATTAATGACTGCTTTACAATTGTTGCGAGCTTTGGTGTAGACAGAAATGAAAGTCAAGAATTGGAAACAAGCCAATTACGATATGCAACGATCTTCTCTTGAATAGCCTGAGCACATTTATTGTAAAACCAAGATTTGGATAAAGGGCGAGATTTTAAAGTGGATTGTGGGATAAAGGATTCCATTGCTGCTAAAATAATTTCACTGACACGATCTGAGCAAACGCTGACATTAGAAGTTTTGGAACAGCAATCCGACCAAGGAAAAGGAGAAAAGAAATCTCGCAGGTCATCCCACTTTGCATTCTTGTAATGCCAAACAACACGAGGTTGGAAATAGCCAAGAGATAAAGTTTCCATTGGAGAAGAGACAATCACCAAGTTGTGATCTGAAGTGCCTAAAGGACCTCTCACTTCGACCGTGTACTTAGAAGGGTTGTTTTTGTGAGAAAAAGATCAAGCGTGTTGGCTGTATGGTAAGGATTGTTCCGTATTCTGGTAGGTAAATGAACAATCTGTGTTAGGTCATTAGTAACTGCAAAAGTCTCAGCATCTCGACCTGCTGGGTCGGTGTGACTAGAAAACGGAAGCCAGCTGGAGTTGTGAACATTAAAATCACCAAGGAAAATCACCTCACTGTTAGGAGAGTTGGACGGAGAAAGTCAAGTTGCAAAGAGAGGAAGTTAAAGAGCTCCAAGTGATTAGTGGATTTTGGAGAATGGTATAGACATCAGATGAATTTGACACAATGAGGTGAGAGATTTTAAGCCAGAGAAGATCAAAGAGAGGAGATTTCAAATTGCCAAATCTCTGACAGGGAATATCAGAACGGACATATGCACAAGTACCATCTTTGAAGCGAAAGGAAACATACAGCGAATAATTTGGGCATCTGAGATGGGGAGTAGTAGAATCAACCGAAAACTGAGATTCTGTCAGAAAAAGTACATGGGGTTTGGCAGACTGCAAGTGGAAATGGACATCGTTGAGATTAGAATTGAGACCACGTATATTTGTGAAATGAATTAAGTGTTTGGGAGGTTTAGATCTTTTCGCAGATAAGCTTGCTCTATTAGTTTGACAATCCATCGTGTATTCAATAGTAAGTATACAATAGTGGTGTACGTACACCATAGAAAACTCTTAAACGACGTTTGTAGTTGCATCATTTTTTCTGTATCTCATATTGTGCTCATCCTTCACAACGAGTTGCCGTGAATTGCATAACAGTATAATATAGAATATTTACACTCTTAAACAAATGATACGTTATTGCATCAGCCTTCATTTTAACATTCAATAGTAGGAAAAAGTTAGGGGGGGGCATGCTGATTGTAGTAATGAAATTTTGGATATGGAGTACACATGGTGTGAATAAACCCAGATCCTTGACCCAATGTGGCCTCGACAATGCCCTCCCTCCCGCATACACACTACTCGGAATCCCTCCAGTCACTATCTGGCAGAGTAGTGGTAGCAAGATTATACACTATACACTAGCTGATTCTGAAGCCTCCTAGAGAGTTACCAATAGGTAACTCTCTAGGACGCTTCCGGATCAGTTAGCGTATAATCTTAAACAGGATCACTACGCAGCCATTTACAATCTGAAGAGCATATAAAATAGCTCTGCAGATTGTAAATGGCTGCGTAGTGATCCTGTTTAACCATCTCAGCATCCAGTACTCTAAACTCAGGAAAGCCTTGATGGTAGCATCTGGGGCAGAAGACCAAATCTGAGATGCGTAGAGAGGGATGGGGATTACGCATCTTAAAATATATCGTTTTACAAGGTCAAGGTTCCTGATACCTACCAGTTCTTGTCTGGAGGTCCATAGCGCTGCGTAAGTTTTCTTCTTTACATGTCCGAAATGGGGTGTGAAGTTTAGGTTTTCGTCCCATTTCAGACCAAGATCAATATGTGTCCTGACTTTTTTGACCACACTGCCATTTACGCGTATTGATATGTGGTTTTTTAATACCTTGTTGGTGAAAACCATTTGTGCTGTCTTGTGTTCATTTAGTCAGAGTCCCATGCAATTAAGATATTCTTGCAAGTCGGCGATTTTGGAGTTTGCTTCGTTGTTGCGTTTTAAGGATGTGTTTTGGTCATTCGAGGTGACGAAATATTTCAAGTCGTCTGCATATACGATAAATTGCTTTTGATTTCGGGTCAGGAAGGGATGCAGTGCTGTTGCAAAGAGAGTAGCAGAGAGGACACCACCTTGTGGGGCTCCCCTATTGACTTGGAAGATCTCTTTGGAAATTCCGTTTATGGCAATGATGTGGCTCTTCCTCAAAGAACTCGTTATTATAGCTAATACGTGCCCAGTTATGTGGAAATATTCCTCCAAGATGATAGTAATAGCCGAGATGGAAATACTGTCGAAAGCGGATGCAACGTGTAAGACCATTTCTTCAAAAACTTTACCGCTTGTCTTTAAAACAAAAATTGGGCATTCAAATAAAAATCAATAACCGACAGCTTCCGATGGTAACAGAAATTAAATATCTGGGTGTAACTATTGACAATAAACTAAACTTCGTTTTCCCATCTTAATAATATTTCTAAAACAAATCAAGAAATTTACTGGAGCATTCTGAAAGATCCGAATGGGGCTGTCTAGAAGAATCTTAAATCTACCGTAATGTTGCGTTTCTCCCTATGGCAACCGCTTATGCTGCTGGGGTGTGGTTCAATACGGTAAAGATCTTAACATTCCAAGCCAAATTAGCATCGCTTCAAAGAATTATGCTATTGATAATCTTTACGAGTTTTCCGAACTGTCTCAACCCTGCTTTGCAGATTTTAGTGGGCCTTCTTCCTTTAGATTTATTTCTTGTCTACAAAGGTCTACGTTACTGGATAAAAAGCAAGATTCTACTGAATTTTTAGGTTTCAATATCCTCAAGTTCAAGCAGCACTCATCTTCTCTGGAACAATTTCTTGGAAAGTTTTTGAAAAGCCCGAAGGAAAAGCAAAGATTTTGAATGATACGATAAACGTATGGCATTCCCGAAGGAATACTACCTCATTGGGTCTCTCTACAAGACAGTTTTCGCGGAAGTGATCTTTCTTGTCAATGAACAAAATAAAAAATGCTCTTCTACGAGCCCTTTACATCATAATATAATCACCGGCCACGAAGGTTTAAATGAGAAACGGCACAAATTTGGACTTCCCAACACTGATTTGTGTTCGCGTGGTCCTCCTGAAAGATGAAATATGATCGTCGGTATTATAACGACTCAAGACCCAAATTACGGATTATACTTGGAGAATTTTTCCTGAGCACGAATCCCTGCTTGTTCAGAGCGCTTGGTTTTCCAGGCTTTTCAGGGCTTTTCAGGACTCACGATGTCTTCACCAGACGACCTACCATTCTTCCAAATACTATCAACGTTATTGGTGCTGCACTGTGATCTTTGTTGATATCCTACAACTGAATAGAGAATAAACTTTAGAAGGAAGAAGTCTGAAGGCAATTATGTCTATGGCTTTCATTGGAACTTTCATAATTTTGTGTAATTCGTACAGGGTGCTTTTTTTGTCTAACCCTTCAACTTTCCGTTAAGCTGTTTTTAAACTTGCTGCGAGTATTGTACTTATTGTTTGTTAAACTTGTCACCTATACTTGTACATTGTAATCGAGATTAGAGCTTAGGTTTTAGGCTTGTCAGGGAAGGTTTCCTGCTGTCAACGGTAAGTTATTTTTTGTTTTCTTTTACGTACGCCACGGGAGACTTTTTTTTTCCTCTCTCGGGTAGGCCTCCAGAAAATTACGTCACCTGTTTTAGTACTACCTCACGTGGGTGAAAAGAATCTGATATGACAGATAGACTTTTTTTTTTTTTACATTTGCATTTTTATTAACAATCGGTCCCTAGCCAGAAACTGGCAAATGCGCTGAATACATATTATGTTAGAGACGGATGATATTGAAAGTGGTGTTAATTGCAATGCCACAAAGTGAAATGCATCGTGTCCACACAATAAATCGCGTCGGGAATATAAATTGTGGCGCAAAAAGGAACCTCGAGCAAAGCACGTGCCACAATCAGCCACATGACGCAAATAAGACCGACCGTGACACAGGGAGACACGGATGTTACGAAATAAAGTGTAAAGTGTATTTTGTGTCTAACGGCACCAGGGGTTTCCCCCATCTCCGCGTTGCTTTCATTGTTGGTGTACCAGTTCACTGGGAAGGCCAGCAATTTAAAAGTGTGTGGGAATTGTTCATGTGTAGTGTTGTGTTCTGTTGTTCATCTGGCCATTTAGCTGCTGGACCCCTACTGAGGCCCAACGTTGCCCACACTTAGCCCCGTGGAGGCAGACCAGGTACACCAGTATTTTTAGATAAGTACTCTGGCAGGTCCTGCCACCTAATTTCCTGAGATTTCAGTGGCTAGGACCTATATCAAAAAAAAAAAAAGGGGGGGGGGGAGATAAACGCTTGAATTTAATTAGGCCGAAAAAGGTTGCAAGTGTGTCGAGTTTGGCATTTTAAATTTTTACGTTGTGGGGCATTCGCTTTTCGCTGGCGATATAGGTAGAGTAGGGGGAGAGACGGAAGGCTGGGGGAAAAGACAGAAGTATGGGGTCAATAGGGAAGGCGACCCCAGGTATATCAGTGGGGCATGCCCTTGCCCCACCAGAGGGAAATGAGGGGGTGGTGGGGAGGGGGCAGGAAGTCCTTCCCCTCACCCCAACAGGGATAGGGAGAGAAAGTGGGCTGGGCAAGGGAGCCCCGCCCAGTTCGCCATAGCGGCAATTTGCAGTGCCCTCCGCCAAGTGCAGTCTGATGATGACTCGTTGGTGGGGCTTGGTCCTTTTCTAGGTGTGTGGGTTCATCCTGGGAGCGACGACATCCTGGCTGGAGTCACTCCCATTGGTTCCTAGGTGGATGCTGTTTCATTTATTCTTCTGCATATTACGCCGTTTGTCCTTAGTATTTTGCGATCCTTTCCTCTGTGTTGATGTTTTATCAGTTTGCCTTTATTTATTATTTGTGGTCATCTAATCGTTGTGGATGGCTATTTCTGTTCGTCGTCTATGGAAGACGTCAAGTGCAAATCGGCTGAGGGCTTTGTATTCATCTTCTGAATCCAGTAGATGGTACTCTTGATTTTTCGGCAAGTATTGAATCTCAGTTATAAGTCTACTTCTGTGTTCTTCGTAGCATTCACAGTCGTGCATAATATGCTGCCAGGTTTCAGGTTCTCCACAGGTGCATGTGGACTCTTCTATTATTCCGAGTGCGTTCAGTTTTGCTTTAAATGGGCCGTGGCCCGTCAGGAGGAAGGTTGTATTTAGCCCAGGATAGAACCACGAGGGGGCTTTTGGGTAGATTTTTGCGACTATCGGTATGAAGCTTCTTGTAACTTGACCCTTTGGCGACATCTCCCATCTGTGCTGCCAAATCTTCAACATGTGAACCACTATTCGTTGTTTCTCTACCGTCCGGCTGTTGGTTGGGTCCAAGGTAAAGTCATAGATGGAGGCGGGTATATCCTTGGACAGTAAATACATGAGTCCACATCTAGTCACCTCGAGGTCCAGCGGAAGAGCTCCTGCCAGGACCTGCAGAGCGTGGGTGCTCACCGTTTTGCATGCCCTAGTTATAGTTAGAAGTATGTTTCTTTGGATAGTGTCCAGCAGTCTTCTGTTGACCGCGGTTCCGGCCTTCCTGAACCAGATTGGTGATCCGTAGGTGATCGCTGGGATGAATATTGTTTTATAATACAGGGACAGGGTCTTCCTGTTGAGTCCCCAGTCCCTGCGAGATACTCTTGCTACAAGTGCTGCATAGTTCCTTAGTTTCTCTCTCAAGTAGGTGAGGTGAGATGTAAAGGACAGGTTTCCATCCAGGATAATACCTAGATACTTTATTTGCTTTGCTAGTTTAATGGTGGATCCCGCTATCTTTATTTGAGGTGGTCGTCTGATGTTTAGAGAGCCTTTTAGTAGTACTGAGTTTGTCTTGGTTGGTGAGATCATTAACATATGTGTTTTTGCCCAATTCTGTAAGGTTTGTAGTGCTTGGTTTGCCTGTGTTTCAAGTCCCGTTCTGGAGTCCGCTTCCACCATTAAAATGAGATCATCAGCAAAGGCCTGACTGGCCACATTTCCCAGGTCCAGAGCCAAGAAGTCATCAAAAACCATGTTCCACATTAGTGGACCCAGGACAGATCCCTGTGGGCAGCCCCTTCGGCCGCTTTTAACAACTCTTCGGAAAGTTGTGACGACCTCAATTTTCCTATCCGACAGATATGCCCGGACACTGTTATACAAGTTTTCTGGGATTGCTGCTTTCCGGAGTCTGCCAAGGACACTGGGCCACCAGATGGTGTCGAAGGCCCCAGCAAAATCCACTGCTATTACCAGAAAATATTTCTTGTTACTTTGGGTTGCCTTAGTTATGAGGTTTTGGACTGCTTCAATGGTCGAGAAGCCCAGTTTGAATCCATATTGCCTGGGTGATTCTAGGTTGGCGGTTTTGTAATGGTTCATGATCCTTTTGTGGAGCAGCCTTTCATAGAGTTTGCTTAGGGTAGAGAGTAGGGCTATGGGGCGATATGAGGCTGGTTGGTCCGGAGGTTTTGTTGGGTTTTTTAGGATACGTTTTAGGTGTGCAGTCTTCCAACTTGTCGGGAAGTTCCCAGTTTCCAGGTATCGGTTGAGGAGATTAAGTATCAGGTTTGGTATATATTCCACAGCTTTTTTGACCATCTCCGGTTCTATGAGATCCGGGCCGGGACATTTCCTGTTGCGCATTTGCAAGGCCGCACCCTGTAATTCATCGACTGTGAAGGGCGGTTCTATTTCTTGGGTTCTATACGTTTGGTTTGCCTGGCATATTACCTTTTGTTGTTCATTAAGGATATCTGGTGGTTCATGGATGATAGTACTAAGGATATTGGTAATCGATTCCTCCCACGTTTTGGTCAGGCTTCCATTGGGCATCCTCGTTACAGTGGATGCTTCTCCCCTGGGGAGCTTGTTTGTGGTGATTTTATACACTACACCCCAGGGGTTCTCGTTCCCTGTCTTGGAGACCAGGTTTTCCCAAGAGGCTCGCTTGTTCTTTTTAATTTTTTCTGTATAGGTGTTTCGCACCTCTTTGTATTGTTGCCTTAGTACTGCTACCTCTGTTGGTGGCCATGTTCTCCGTGCTCTTTGGAATTCTTTCCGTTTTGTCTGGACCTGTTTTCTCAATCTTTGCAATTCTGGAGTCCACCAGGGCATGTCCCCGACTGAGGAGGTTTTCCTCTTCATCGCTGTCTCTGCTGCTTCAGTTATCATACTGGTGATTTTCTCTTGGAGTGTATCTGGGTTTTTAATCTCACTGTCCACCGCCTGTCTATTCAGTTCCTCCAGCGTTTTTTGCGCCTTGCTGGTCAGTTGTATTAGTATTAGTATTAGTATTAGTAACGGCCGTATGGTGCAAGAAAGCCTATGGCTTATGCTGCACCAGCCAAAAAAAAAAAAAAAAAAATCCGAACAACACAATGATAAAAACAAAAATTAAATAAATAATAATAATTAATAAATAAATAAAAATAATAAAATTAAATAAAAATAAATAAAAAGGAAATTAATCCTATCATCCTATGTGCTTCCCTTACCCGAAAGTACTATCCAGATGACCTTTGAATTTCCCCAAACTGTCGGCCTCTACCACCCATGAAGGCAACTTATTCCAGTAATTTATAACTCGCTGGCTAAAATAAAACTTCCTGCAGTCCAATCTAAACATTTCCCCCCGTAACTTGAATTTATGTCCCCTAGTTCTAGCATCATTTATAATCTTGAAAATTTTGTCCTCATTCATTTTACTGATGCCTCTCAGAGCCTTAAACACCTCAATCAAATCTCCTCTAAGGTGTCTAGTTTCAAAACTCTGCAACCCACATATTCGAAGTCTTTCTTCATAAGGACGCCCTTTTGCCGATCTCACCAGGCGAGTTACCCTTCTTTGCGCCCTTTCAAGAAGCTCGATGTCTTTCTTTAGGTGCAGTCTCCATACTTGAACACAGTATTCCAAGTGTGGTCTAACATAAGCCTTATATAATGGCTTGTACTCTGAAGAGTTCCCAGTCTGCCTTTTGGATTGCGAATCTGTTTGCCAATTGTCTGTTTGTAGTTATTTTTGTCATTGATCTTCTGATTTGGTAGGTTATTGTACGGTGATCCGATGTGGTCCAGGCATTTTGCACTGTCCAATCGGTCACGTGGGCTTCAATATTCCTTGTAGTCAGGATGATATCAATCGTGGCTTCCCACAAGGTATTGCAGAATATTGGCAGGTTAAAGGGTTGGTTTTTGACTGTGAGGATTGAATTTGCCAGGAATTCGTCCAGTCTTTGTCCATTTCTGGTTCCGCGGCGGTCCGGTGTGGCACTGTGCCAAACAGGGGAGCGGCAGTTTACATCTGCTCCTACAATTATTCTTTGTCCTGCTAGGGTTGTCTGGACGGATTGGAGATATGTGATAGCAAAGTCGATTTCCACACCAGGTCTGCAGTACAATGAAATTGCGTAGAAGCTCCAAATTGAGCTGATTATATGAGCACAGGCAGCCCAGGGCGTACAGAGCTGTGGTAATTTTGTTCCCGCTATTTCCGGATTCCTCACTACTACTGCTGCCCATGGGGTATCCTCATCACTCTGGATAATTTTATAATTCATTGGGAATCCCCTGACCTGCTTTGTGTGCGTATAGGGCTCCTGCATAAGGATGATGTCGGCATTTTCTTCATCGGCTTTGTGGCGCACCTGATCAACCACTGCCCTGGCACGCTGCCCATTGATCTGGTGTATCTTCAGAACTCCGTAGTTATATTTCTTATGGTGTGTCCCCATAATCAATTCGTTGTTGGAATACACTCTTTACTTTTTGGTACGTTGGGCATTTTGCATCCCGTATGGAGTGTGTGTGGTCCATCCTCAGGGATTTGCAATTGACGCATATGGGATCTTTCTCCTTGTTTGGGCAGTTTTTAAATTCATGCCCTTTCTCTGAGCAGTGGCCGCACGTAGCTTCTTTCTGGTTGCAGGTATGGGAGGTGTGGCCATACTTGCAGCACCTATAGCACTTTATTACTGCCACATGCTCCCTATACTTATGACTGCTCCACTCCACATAGATGGTACTCTGTGTTCGTAGAATTCGCCAAGCCTCAGGGGCAAGTTCTATGACCCAATTACAGTTGCCACTGTTATTTACTCTGGTTTTGTATTTTGGGAAAACCAGCACTTTCCCATCCCGCTCTGGGAGTGCACTCTTTAGATTCTTCCTGTAGATCTCCTCAGCCAGAAGTTCAGGGGTCAATTCCTGGTCCATGTTGAAGATAACCACTGAGGGCCTTTTTCTCTTCGGGGCCTCCGCTGTGAGGCCCAGTGTAGGGATCTTGCGGTTTGTTATAATTCCTTCTGCCTCTTCCTTACTCTCCGTTTCTATTACTATCCCTGGATTTCTGGTCTTTCTTATGGCTTTTATTCTGGTTGCTCCGAATTCTTCTCTGAGGTTTTGGATTATTTTTTTCTTGATTTCCTCACTTGTACTGGTTTCTTCCCCTGTTGGTCTTAAAATGACTATATTGGGCGTTGGCAGAAGTGTTTTCTTTTTAGCTTCTGTGGCCTTGCCCATTCTCAGTGTTTCTGTGGGTGTATTCCTCAGCGCTTGAGCATATGATGGGGCGCGCTGTGGCATTTGATTGCCGCCATCTGCACGTAGAGCTTCCAGGGTTGCCATTGTTCTCTGGTAATTTGTATGTATGTTCATTAGTATGGTCTCCAGCTTATTCCATTGCAGGATTATTTCTGCACGGATGGATGAAGAGATCCTACTACTATTCTCCTTCATTATATTTTCGAGGGCCATACGCAGTAGGAGTGTCTGCTCTGGCACAGTTCCCTGTGGGAGTGTCGGGTCTAGGATGGTTCCCTCTGCCATTTTATGCTGTTCTTCAAGTCCTCCCACCTGATCGCTTGGTTGCTTGGCCTCACTTGTACTCCGAGTTTCCCGATCAAATTTCGGTAACGTTGATTTTGTATTTTTCCTCTTCGTGACCGATTTTGGATCTTTGGTCTCCTCTGTTCTTTCGATTGAGTTTGGTTGTGTCCCCTGTATTGGTGGCGTGACCTCAATTGTGCTTGGAGCACCAAGCTCTGTCTCTTCCATTCCATTCTCCATTTCCCTACGATTTCGGATTTGCGGGGCTCTCTGGTTTAGCGGGATGCAAGCTATACTGTGTAAAGTTCTCCACAACAGCTGCAGGATGCATGCGATGAAGCACAAGTTCGTGCGTCAATTTGGGGCAAGAAACGGGAGGAGTTGAAAGTCAGTCGCGGAAAATTTGAATAAGTGGGGAGGGAGAGATTACAGAAAACATGATAGAATCAGTTGTAGCACAGTAGACGCTCCGAGGAAGACAATACAGATCTTCTTTTTGCCGTCGGTCAGCAAGGTCAGTAAGAGAAAACGTGGTGAGAATTTCAAGGTCAGCAGAGCTGCCGGAATGTTCAAGCGCACTTACGTCACAAGCAAATCTATCCACTGTCAGCACACAAGGGGGAAACCCACCCCCAGTCAAGGTCGCCTAGATACTTTCGTGGCGGCCAAGATAGAGTGACCGCACTCTCCAATGCTATGTTTATGGCGGCGAGGTGACCCGGCCCACAGACAATAGCGCCGGATAAATAACGAAAATATCCCAGCGGAGAACCCAAAAAAACAAAACTAAACTTACTCCCACGATAGTCCACACGACGAGGAATCCGTTGGTACATGTTTTAAAACAAAACTCATTGTTAACATTAATTTTTAAAAGCAAAAATCTGGAGCAGTAAACATGTGCGACTAACCAAGTAGGCAGACAACAGCGCCCTCCCATGTTACGAAATAGCGGTACGGTCACGAGGAAATACGTAAATTGTCCAATAAGATTATCCCGTTTAAGAGGAACTACAAAGTCATTCTAAACTGTTACGCAGAATTCGTGTGAATAGTCTACGAGCTTCTTTCCTCAAGTTCAAGCGGCACTCATCTTCTCTGGGCTAATTTCTTGGAAAGTTTTTGAAAAGCCCGAAAATCTTCCTCAGTTTTAATTAATTGAGCCTCATCGGCCTCAGTCAGGTGAGCGAGAATAGGACTACCAAATAAAAATTCATTTCTGAGATCCGAGTACGATATAAGACAGATAGAATTATAATTATCTGCTGGAACTGTCACACTGGAAGGGTGTGGACGAATACCCAGAATCATCTCTCCAGGTTACTGATGCTTCTAGGTAGCCAAGTGGCCAGAAGAATACAACAACAAAAATAGAACACACACACACACACACACAAACGTACACTTTTCACATATCTGACGCTTTCACACTGATACTGTTCTTCACAGGGATACGAGGCAAAGTTGACGTGATGACATTTTAAAAGCCGCCCCTTAGAAAACACATGTCCATACTTTCACATGTCTTTGAAGATTTCGACATGGTCAAAGGAGATTTGTTGTATTTCCTGAAGACATTTCCCAGGGATGGGATCATGTAACCAACCATTCAACCTGAACCTATGGGCAACTATTCATTTGATCTATTGACGCAGGCATCTCTCAAGGTGAAGTTCTCTCGGGGGTGCTTTTTATTGGCCTTGTCACATCTTGTGACAACCACTTTTGGGTTTTTTTATCCTTTTTGGTTTTGGTGTCATTTTTTTTAGGTGAATCTGAATTGGAAGAGAGGGAAACTCCCTCAGAATTGTTCCAACTTCTTGTGAAGAGTCAAGGTCCTTGCTTGTATCACATTCCTTGCCAGAATTCACATCTGACAGGTGTTGTGGATTTAAAATAAATGCAGTTGTCATATACATATAAACAAAATTAAAGTGTCCTCTTCTCCTGAAATAAAATACATTTGTTTTATTAAAGATCCACTTCTTCGTCTTCGAAATCCTCTCCACGCACTAACTTATCAGTAAAACTACTTACCTCACCCCTAACGAAACAAATAACACGAAATCAAATATTAATCGTGAATCCATGTCTGTTCCGGGATGAAAATGGCATGCATTTTTGAATTTAATAAAAGTGGGTTTCTAGAACTCCGTAACTAATAATCCAGGGACTCTGTAAAACTTCTTAATATAAGTAATTTTTTGGTGGTTCCACTTCCAAAGATGAAGATTGTAGGACGCATGGGAGCTGAGGGCCCTATAGTTCAGGCTCAAAAGGAGCTCAATTTTTAAAAATTCCTATTATTAGCTATATTGAAGCAATCTTCACCAGTTCCGTTGCCCCCGTTGAGCTAATATTATTAATTTAATATTTGTTGCTGTCTTGACTATATCCAATTGCTATTATAGGTGGCGCTTTAGCCAATATGTCTCCTTACAGCGTTTTCCCTCCAAAACTGCTTACGAGGTAGGCCGCCGTAGCCTAGTGGTCAGGCGCGCGGGTGCCTAAGTACACGTGCCTTGAGTGACCGGGGTTCAAGCCCGTGATTACTGAATACGGTGCTGTTTCTTGTATTCAATCTATCATGCGAACTCCTCTGACCGTTTGGTCGTCCCGGAGTATAAACAGAAAATTTATTTTATTTATTTATTTTCACCTTCTTCATAGCTGCTTGTGTTTTCTCTAATGTATTTCTAGCATCGGGCAGCAGCCATATTGGGCCTGTCATTTGACATTTTACTATAGGGAAAGTCAAAGATATAATGAGAATATCTATTTTGATCTAAGAATGATCATTTCTTCTCCACCCCTGTGTCACAAGAAATGGAATATATATCAAAGGACTCACCAAATATTCATCATATCTATTGCGTATATTTATCCAAAGCGGGGGGCGGTCACTAAATATAAAAATAATCCACAAACTGGCGAGCATTTGTGAACAGTACATAACCGAAAACTCCACGTGGTTACTCTCATTGAGATGTGACAGTAATCCAAAGGAAGATGTAACGTTGATTTTAATTTTTTTTGCGCGTCGTTTTATTTAAAAATAGGGCAATGACTCCTTGGACAGCCATAACCAGAAGGGTGGGCAATGGAAGATCAAAAATTAAAATAAAGATCGATAGACAACTCACAACATTAGATAACTCGAAAATGAGTCTCCATCAACTGGGAAGGGGATTACGTTCTGTCAGTTTGGATGCGATCTACCAATAACTCCAGGGTTTCTTCCAGATTGAGATTATCAAAACTAACTTATCCCTATAAACCTGAAAAACGATTCCAACCCCCCCCAAAGAAAGGATAAATCGCAGAAGCACAGTTCCGATCTCATGTGATCCATTTCAAAGGTCTAAATCCAACGCTTGCACGTAAGAGCTTCCTAAACCCAAAAATATCGGTGAATATCGAGTTCGAGGTCCATATTCGTCGTGAAGATAGCAAGTGAGTGTGTTGCGAGGATAAAAAGTGCCGAAGGGCATCCTCGAAAGCGCATTCCGGAGTGCGCATTTTGAAGGACTGCTGCGCAACCTTCTCGTTAGCGCCCGCGAAAATCGCAATTCTAAATGAACTTTAGCATCTTCGTCTCAACGATCGCATAAACTCATAACGAGGCGGGTCGTAGGGATTTCTGAATGAAAAATGTTAACTTTAGGGTTCGCACCAGGAATTCTTTTCATAAAACAGCTAGCGATCGGGGAAAAAGACAAGAACTTATTCTTCATCTTACTTTAGTGCTGTACGTTTATTTTAATCTTAAGCCCGATGTTAATCCCGATGCGTTTTGACCTTCTGCTGTCCCCCTCTTCGGGGAATTAAGTTGTATCGAGCTACAGGTGTCTTTTCTGAACCAAAATAAATAAGAAACGAGATTATGTATAAATATAGTGCAAATGCATCAGGAGAGAGAAACGAGATTATGTATCGAAGTTTCAGAAGTCATCTGGGAACGAGGATTTTTAAACGAATTCCGAGATTGTCGAGGCATTTGGTTGCCGATGTGCTCTTGGAGAACAACGACCATTGCAAATGGCAAACTAGAAGGGCCCATACAGTAATCTTCCGGTCCCTCGTACTTTGAACAACCCGACTGATGTGCCCTTCGATGAGATGTGCTCGTGTAAGTGTGCGCTGCCGATGTTGATGACGAAGGCTCTCCAGGTGAACATCTTGAAGTGGAGATTTTTTTTTTTTTTTTTTGAACATTGCTTTGCTCAGCTGAAATCAGAAACGATTCTGCTGGTTATCTTGGGCCCAGGAATTTAGCTTAAATTTGTGAGGAGTGCTTTTTTGTAACCTGTTGTAAAACCAAAATGTAATCTCTTCCCCCACTCCTGGGTTTTGGAGGGAAGGACGGAGACACCACAGACGAAGTAATTGTGTGTGCATGTCCTCCACGTTGCGAGAATGACACTTGGAACACGTGTATGTGTAAGGTGGCGTGTCGGAACTGCTCGTGGAATTTTATGAACGAATTACCAAGTCAGGACGGCATTCGCCATTCATCTACTCGTGCATGCACGCTCAGCCAGGCAGGTAATGCACGCCTTATCATCCTCGGCATCCGTCCCTTATCTCTACACCCTCTCTGCGTGGCGCCTCTCTCTCTTTCTCCCCGAGCACCCTGATGGACGAAATTAAACCCTCACAGGTCTCGAAGCGGCTCAACACGAGTTAAATGATTAGAACGAGTCGAGTCCCTGAAGCGAATCCTTTAAATGAAGGCGGAACCGCCATTATCGGAGCTAACTAATGAACGATGCCAGCGCCATAAAGCTCCCATGACGTCATTAAAGCTTGGCGACTGCACAATTGACCCATTAACGGAAATGCGAATCCACACCGCTGCTCTAATAAATTTACGGCGTTCGAGAGCAGCACGCGCTGCTTAATGACGCACGATGGAGCGTCTGATGGATTCTTTTTCAAAATGAACTCTGAAAGTCGAGTGATGGCCGCGCGCCTTCACCTCATCCTTCATAAATGCCCAACCAACCACGCAATTCACGTGTTCTGCTTTGCCCCCTTGCTTTTCCCACTCCTCCTCCACCTCCTCCTCCTCCACAAACGTGCATTCCTCGCAGTTTCTAATCAGCGTCCAGCGACAAGAACCAACTCGCCATCATTTATGTACTCGGGTTTTAAAAATATATCATAACTAAACCTCCTTCCCCGCTAGCTTACTGCTGTCCAGGGGGTGGCTGTTGAGCAGAGCAATAAACCGATAATAATAATAATCTTTGACAGCACCTTCTTTTCTCCACTCGAACTGAACCCTGGATATCCCTTCAACTGAACTGGACTTCCTGTGCACCAGAATAATTGTAAATTATTCTGGTGCACAGGATTACAGACATTGACAATTCACAGACATATTACACAAATGGGAAGTTGAACAGCAGATAAATTTAATTATTCGGGTGGCCTAAAAATAATAGTTTGGTTATTAGGTTGCAAAGAAGGCCCCTAGTGTCCTATCGATGATTTAACGACAATTTCTAGTAAAGTTAAAGAAGTCATAATTCCATTATACACTGAGTGCTGACTGAATTATGATCACCTACCTAATACTTCGTAAATCCTCCTTTTGCCATCAGTACAGCAGCTATCCGACGTGGTATTGATTCAACAAGATGTCAGAAGCTTTTTGGAGGTATGGCCAATATTTGTATGTAATGCGATCAGCAATGCAGGTATGGAGGTGATTGGTGTATCCACACGCCTGATATGCCTTTTCTTGTGTCCCACAAATGTTCTATGGATTGAAATCGGTGGAGTTAGGAGAACAGCCGATATGCTGGAAGTCAGAAAACTGTGTTCCTCAAGCCATTCCTGCAAAACAAGTGCACGATGGCTGGGCGCGTTGTCATATGGGAAGACAACATCGCCAGTCGGGAAAATGTGTAACATAGCGGGGTGCACACAGTCAGCAGCAGTGTTCCACATGCACCAGGTGCTGATGATCTCATACTGGTTGTTCATTCTGGTGCAAGAGCCACATTGGAAGTACAAGCGAACTTTGCACTGAAAAAACTTCAAGACTGGGCTGCCATTGCACAAATTAACAATCTCTAATGAAAAAACAAAGTCAATCCTTCTAAAAGGAAAGCTCCAAATCCGACGGCCACCAGCGATGAAAATTAGCAACACCCGGATCCGTCTCTATACAGAAATCAAGTGTCTGGTCCTGTATCTAGACGCCAACTTATCCTTCCACCCCCACTAAAAATACCTGTCAGCTAAAATCCGAAAATACACTGATTACTAGAGCGGATTGGAGCCTAAAGAATAAAGCTCTATCATTAATATATAAGGCAGTATATGTCCCGATTGTGTGCTATGGAGCCTCCATCTGGTGTGAAAAGGCAATCCTGGAAAGGAACAAGTACAAACTTGATTCCATTCAAAGATTTATGTTACCAGGCGTGAGACAAAATGTATAGGACAGAAATATTTGGTAATGTGTACCGACAGATGTAGAAATATAATAAGAAGACTAATTTAATAATTTATATAATAATATTTAGCATTTAACAATCATTCGCAATTAATCCATTAACACATACTCTGTGTTTTTTCAACCCCAAATATTGTAAATAAGTTCATGTAAATATGCTTGTAAATACTGATATAATGTAACCACACCCTCTAGCCACGTGCTGTCTATGGGTGTCTCGTAAGAGAAATAAACAGATAATAATAATAATAATAATAATAATGTACTATCAGCACCCCTGCACTACAAGTCATTGCATGATACTTACCCCTCTATCTTGAAGTTGTGAAGAGAAGTCTCTTCCAGCGCCTGAAGAAGGGACTCCCACCGTAGTTGTTGGAATCATCCCACCAGCACACCTTCTTCCAGTCTTCTAACGTCCAACCTGCATGCTCTTTGCATCAGGCGAGTCGCTTTCGCCGCCGATGAACCTTGGTTAGGAAAGGATTAGCCCCTGGCCGTTGGCCGTGACGGGACAATTGCAACTTCACTTAAATCCATATATGTACATTGTATTCATTTAGTTGCAATAAAGATTTTCTCTCTCTCTCTCTATTCTGTAGGGGTCATCTGCTGGTATAGCCCATACGTGCGAGCGTGCGACGCATGGTCATGCCAGATATTGTTCCGGGTTGGCCCATGTTGTACTGGGTAGTCGACTCTTCAACAGTACTGCGCCTCTTCACTGTACGAGTCATCGGACCCGGCACTCACCTCTAACATCAACCTTTCGCTGATCTTTCGGGTCGTTGTTTGACCATTTTTATGCCAGTACTGGTATACTTTAACTACGGCGGCTCTCGAACACCCCACCAGTTCAACCGTTTGGGAAACGGAGGCACCAGCTCGTCGTGCACACACAATCTGTCCTTTATGAAAGTCCGATAAATCCTTCCTTTTACCCATCACGCTCGGAATTTTATTACCTGCTGAACCACTGACACCTTATCAATGCTACGTAGGTCGACTAACTGCGTACTCTTGTACCTCACGTGGTCAACGGGCCGCGTTCAGTTTTCATAGGGGTGGTCATAATTCAGTGATCATTCAGTATATAAGGCTATTGTTTTGGTTTTTTTGGTTTTTTTTTTTTTTTTTAGGAGCATTAGCAACTAAGGCCATATTGCTCCAGGATATGCGGTGGTCATTCCCTGACCTTTCCGCATCCTCCGTATTTGGTGGTGACGGGCTCGAACCCCGGTCTAATCAAGAAGCGTGTGCTACGCACTGCTGCTCCTTCCCACCTGGCTACGGAGGCGATAAGGCTATTGTTAGACCACACTTGGAATGCTGTGTTCAAGTACGGAGACCGCACCTAAAGAAAGACATCGAGCTTCTTGAAAGATTCTAAAGATGGGTAATCGTCTTTAGGGCGTCCACATGAGGAAAGACTTCGAATATGTGGGTTGCAGAGTTTGGAAAATAGGCACCTTATATGAGACTTGATTGAGGTGTTTAAGGTTTGAAGTGGAAAAAGGAAAAATGAATGAAGACGAAATTTTCACCGTTACAAGTGATTCCAGGAGTAGGGGCCATAATTTCCAGCCAATGGGAGAAGAAGGCGAGGCAATTACGTTTTTTGTATACAGTAATTCAGTATTTTGTAAATATTATAAAATAGTTGTATAATTTTAAATATTTTGGTTGAATATTTTAGTCGCGCTCTTTCGGATGAGGCAACAATATTCTTCATGCATTGTGGGACCCTGAAGCGAAAGGCCTTTTCTTAAGTGACCTATACGTAAACGCAGGTAAATATTTACACAGCGATATTTATTCCACCTTGAGAATGCCCAGTGATTTCCTGATTAGATATCGATCAGTGCGTATCGACAGGTGTGTCTTTTACGTAGAAAAGATTTGACTTACTCCGTGTACCTCTACATTTTATGTAGAAAACTGTGCGCGGGGCTGAGCGGGCAAAGTGGGCAAGGGGGAAAGCCCCTTAATTATTATTATTGTACTTTTTTTCTTTTTTTTTAAATATTAGAATGAGCCAATTCCAATTAAAACAAAAAAACCGGAAGAATATGAAAGACACCTGAAACGTCTTGGAATAAAATCTGGTCTTCAAACACCTGAAACGTCTGCGTGGGTGCGTAATCTTAAATATAATAGGATTGTATTATTTATAATACAATCCTATTATATTTAAGGATTGTATCCTCAAAATAGACCCGGACAGAGACCTCAAAATAGACCCGGACAGGTACTGCCACGAGAAAACTTACAGGAAGCTCATTGCAGCGGATCTGTATACGAAACTACAGATATGATGAAGAATGTAATTGAAGAGAGACTTCAAGTGCCCTCGAAATGATAAAAATCTTAAATGAACGATATATTATATTTCAAAAGATTCTTATAGGACTGAGGGTATTCCTTTTGTTCAGAGAATAAAAATGAGGACCAATTCATAGTGTAAATGACGATGTCATTTTTCTATGTATGTACATTGTTTTGTAATTTTTCTATGTACATATATTGTTTTGTAATTTTTCTGTGAATGCATGACGTCTGTATGTAATTCTTCCTCTATGTGTATATATCTTATGTATTTGCTGATATTTAATCCTATCTTACACTCTAATAAGTGTATTTTGATGTATGTATGCGCCACCCTCCTAGAAAATTTCTGTACACGGGTGTTTCTTGAATAAACTGACGATAATAATAATAATAATAATAATAATAATAATAATAATAATAATAATAATAATAATTCGACGATATTTTCGACAATAGCGGCCATTTTAAAACACTGTTTTATCCGCTGGAAAATGCTTCGTTGACTAGGAGGGACGGAGTGCACGAGGAGAGATATGGGGGCAACAGGGAAGAGGATAACAAACACAACGTATGAAAATGATCTTTTTTCTTTGACGCGGAACAATTTTGCTGATGATGCGCCTTCTCTGGAGGCATTGCAACTGATGGCGGATCATCCTCAATAATGGACGAAGTGTGGCATTGTCGATTCGTTTTACGGACGCAATGTCAAGTGTGCGGAATTATAAGAGATCCTCCGATATCGTTCCGAAGTCAATTTTCTTTAATAAATAAATCTTTATTTGTCCACCGAACTAAATAAAACGTTGCATTGGTGAGTGATCAATCCCCTTCAGCAGGAAATGCCACCGGATTGGCATATAATGCAATGTTTTTTTTTTTTTTTTTTGTTTTGGTAGTTATTGGCGCATCGGCTTCTGTGGCCGTAGTGCACCTCCCAAGGTTTTTTGCAGTACTTTGATCCAAGCCCGAGGCGGGATTCGAACCCGCGACCTTTGGGTTGCCAGGCAGGCGCTTTACCCACCCGGCTAGCCCGGTCGGCTAATGCAATGTAAAGGAATATAAAACATAGAGTGATTGCGTTTGCATTGCATTTCTGTCTTGGCTCCCAACTGCTCAGTATAGCAACAACTATGCCCAAATGAAAACAGCACAAACACTTGTTCACATAAGCACTGAGTACACACACTTCAAAAATTTGGATCTTCCATCAGCCTTTCCAGGTAAATTCCAATTTCAGATAGGCAGCAGATTGATTCCAACGCCTTAGCTGGTAGCTGGTATCAGCCACCTTTAGCCTGTTTGCTTTCATCCTCAGGCATTTGGTGCCTCTTAAGCCGATAGCGGGATGTGCCACTGACAAATCTGCCAGAAGGACGGTGAGGATATTATGCCCGTCATCATCTTTATCGTCGTTAACAACCGTTTCCAGACAACGATGTGTGTATTTTCAGGTGTTCATCAATCTGGGTGGACCTTAACTAATGGCGTAGATGGTACTTATCGTTGGCCCTCTTCAGCAACCAGAATTCACTCGCGTATATATTCTCCTAATGTGGGTAGGGGTAACTGACGCCCACAATTCAGAACCGTACAATATGGTCGAATACACCGTTGTTTCATTCGGTTGTCGCAATTGTCTCACGTAAATAGTTCATCCTCTTCACAAGTAAATCAATATGTGACGTCAACCTACGTTTCCAGATCTTTTTCCCATTCCATTTATTTTTGGATGATGGCCGTTGGTGATTTTTTGAGAGAATACACCATCATTACAGTCTTCTGCGGATTTGGAGCCAGGCCAAATCTACCTAAGTATATGTGAATATCTCCGTAAGCTTATGATTGATCTGGTCACACACTACACCGTTAGACAAGGACGGTTGGATGATCGTTAATATCTTAATGTCATCTGCGTGCGTGTATACATCGTCCCTGCTCTCGCAGAAAGGGAACAGTACAGCAGTGAAGAGGAGATCGGATAAGACGCCACCCTGTGGAAGTCCTCTGTGGATTAGTCGTTGGAGGATCAGACTGTCTGTATGGAAATAAATGGAACGGCAAGTTAGAAGGGAATGCAGGAACTTCAGCAAGTTTCCTTTTATTCGGAAGGAGTGTTGCAGCAGATGCAGTAGGGAATGTACATTTAGACTATCGAAGGCGACCTTTATGTCGGCATATATGATTCTGTTCAAAAATGAATTCTCGGTAGTCAGCGAACATGAATCCCAATCGGAAAATTTCGATGCTATCATTGCCATTTTTAGAACAGAAACGAAGAAATTTCAATTATGTTTAATATATCTACCCCCAGAGCATACTAAAGAAAACAGAGCTGAGCTTTTTACGTGGCTTGCCTCAAACATGAGCGCGAATACAGATACAGTAGTAATGGGGGACCTCAACATGCCGATACCAAAACATCGGCATTGTACCATCCAATTCACTTTTTGCCTCACGGAGGCAAAAAGTGAATTGGATGGTACAATGCAAACCTTAAATATGAAAACACCACCAACAAGAGGACTTCAGTGCCTGGCCTTGATTTACTACAACACTTCAGATATAAGGTTGAAGGAGAACGTTATTAAATTCGCGTCACATCACAGAGACTTGAGGAAGCGGTACCATAAAGCAATCGCTGATAGTAGGCAAAATTGTTGGCAACGTCTGGTGAAGGAAACAGGAAATGCTGACCCTTGGGGTATAATCTATAAGCTTTCAAGAAATAAACTTTTGTGTGGTGAAATTTACAACACGATAATTAGAGAGAATCAAGAAACTTCGGACTGGGAATCTACAGTCGAAGGGATAGTGAGTAGCCTATTTCCGGAAGATTTGCCGTTTATGGACAGCCCTGATCAAGCGGAAATTAGACGCATTAATCGTGAATATAAGGGGACAACCGAAACTGCCATTTTTAATATGCTTGAGCTAGGTGCTGCAGTAGCTAAATTGAACCATAAAAAATGTCCTGGCATTGACCTCATTGAGAATCAAGTAATTGGAAAATTTTATGAATCCTTCCCTGAGATTTTATTGAACTTATTTAATAAATGCTTGCTAGAAGAGCTTTTCCCTCTTGAATGGAAGCTTGCGCTCTTAAAAATCTTGCATAAACCGGGAAAGCCAAAAACAAACCCCAGAGCATACAGGCCAATCTCTTTATTGGCCAATATTGGCAAATTATTTGAAAGGATGATTGCCCCAAGGATTTTTAAATTATTTGCAGAATATAAACTCTCCTCTGATTGCCAGTTTGGATTCAAAAAGGACGTTCCACTGAGGACGCAATCTCAACCTTGCTGTCTTACATTCAGGAGGCAAACAGCAAATATGTTCTTGCTGTTTTTATTGATTTTGAGGGCGCTTTCGATTCTCTTTGGTGGGAGAGTGATCTCAGGAGAGTGCTCTCAGATGACTACCTGTTCAGAGTCCTCAGATCTTACTTTAAGGATCGACAAATTAGAGTATGTGCAAAGCATTTATCATACACGACTACCGTTTCAAGAGGATTCCCTCAGGGTTCAGTCTTGGGACCTCTCTTTTGGAATGC
The DNA here is from genome assembly GCF_048544385.1 of Mastigoproctus giganteus. NCBI lineage: Eukaryota > Metazoa > Arthropoda > Arachnida > Uropygi > Thelyphonidae > Mastigoproctus > Mastigoproctus giganteus. Next base: position 132,803 of record NW_028328301.1, on the reverse strand, counting down.
AGTGCTAGACCAGTGGCTCACGAAGGATAGCGATGAGTTCATCAAAGTTGCATATGCAGATGACTTTTTATTATTATTATTATTATCATCAGTTTATTTCTCTTAGGAGAACACCCGGTTACAGCTACTGGCTAGAGGGTGAAAATACATATACAACTATGTTACAAAAATACATCTATGTTACAATTATAAAATACATGAAATACATAATATCTGATTTATAACTACATTTTATCTGGAAAATACACTATTTGAGTTATGACTTGGTGGTGGCAGTGACGGGAGGATCACGACAAATTCTCGAACAAAAAATTCAGTCAGTTTTGAATAATTTAGTGGCATGGGCGGGTTTGAATAAACTAAAGATTTCTGTCACCAAGACCAATTTCATGGTGTTTAAACACCACTTCGATTATGGAAGGCCGCCAAAAGGTAACCCTATATGGTACTCAAATTCCATATGTACAGAACACCAAGTATTTGGGTTTGACTTTAGATGATCGTCTCAGGTTTCATGTACATGTCACTAAAATCAATGAAAAAATCAAAAAGTTCGTAGCTGCAGTTGTTAGAATTTCCCGCAAGGAATGGGGTTTATCCAAAAAAACTCTGGTATTGTACTACAAGACGATATTTCTTCCCATTGTAGATTATGGTGCTGGTATTTGGTTTGCGGCTGCTACCAAGGTTACAACTAAAGCCAAGCTTCTGTCCCTGCAACGTACAATGTTGCTTACAGTTATACGCGCTCCAAGGACAGTGTCGACAAATGCTTTACAGGTTATTGCAGGTACCATCCCCTTGGATTTACACATTATTTTCCGAGGTATTGTATATAACTTAAAGAAGGCAAGGGCATTACAAATATTGAATATCACCTCTAATCCAAATAACAACATAAAGGAGGAAAAACGTAGAATTTGGGGTGAGCTTGTGAATTGCTGGCAGCAACGTTGGGTTTTGAGTGAGTATGGAACCATTACAAGAGGCTTCATTCCAGCCGTAAGCTTTGCAATGGACAGGAGGGTGTCTTCTTGGTTTGCTCCCACCATGACCACGAGTTACTTAATCACTGGACATGGCAGGCGCCTCCGTAGCCAGGTGGGAAGGAGCAGCAGTGCGGAACGAACGCTTCTTGATTAGACCCGGGTTCGATCCCGTCACCGCCAAATACAGAGGATGCGGAAAGGTCAGGGAATGACCACCGCATATTCCCGGAGCAATATGACCTTAGTTGCTAATGCTCCTAAAAACCAAATAACAAACAACAACAAACTGGACATGGCTTAAGGGCCAAACTATTTGAAAGAGGATTAGAACCTGACCCCTACTGTTCGTGCGGTGAGGTTGAATCTTGGAGACATGTCATCCTTGAATGCGGACTGTATACTTCAGACAGGCAGGAATTACTAAATGGGTTACCAAACCTCACGGAGAATAATTTACCTCTCTTGGTTCAGAGGTGGGACATCTTTGCTTTGCTTCAGGAATTCTCGGCCAAAGTTTTTAAAAGAAGACAGGAGTTAAGAAATCTATTGCAGGATACCAATTAAGGGAAGGGCTGCACATTTGACGACAGAACACTTCGTGTAATGTCATCTTTATAGGATATTTCTTGTTTACAGTGCGAGATGATCTTCTGCTCCTGGATACCCAAATGCAGGCTTGCATTTGTGGATGGACTCTAAGTGGAGATAATGTTAATCTAACATTAATGTTAATGTTAATGTTTCTAAGTGTTATTGTTAAGTTAATGTCATTCTAAGTGTTATTGTTAAGTTAATGTCATTCTAAGTGTAGGAATTTGCTATTTACATGTAAATAATTGTATAATGTTGCTTTTGTTTCAACAAGTATACATGGTTCTTAGTTGAAATTGTTTTTATTATTTTTTTTATTATTATTATTTATTTATTTATTTTTTTCCCTGGCCTCCAAGTTTGGGCAGCCTTGGGGGCGGGATTGCTGGCACCTACCAGAATAGCACTACTTCCGGTAGGTGCGGGATTTGTGCATTACAGCACACATAGAGAATGGTTGATCCAGGTGTTAGTTAATCCCTGGTGGCAAAATGGCCTGACATAACGCTCTGTTTTCAGGCCTGTTTTGCAGACGTTCTGAGCTTTCACAGGAGTAGAAGGTGGAGATGGGCTTATGTCTAGGAGCCACCCTTCATATCAGGACACACACAATCGAATGTACAGAAAGACTACAGTATATATAAGAGTATGTATATAAAATCTATATATAAATATTGTATATAAATTGATTAATATATCTTGAGAATGTATATACAGTTGTGTGTTCATAAATAAATAAATAAATAAAAAAATCTAACCCCAGAGCATACTAAAGAAAACAGAGCTGAGCTTTTTACGTGGCTTGCCTCAAACATGAGCGCGAATACAGATACAGTAGTAATGGGGGACCTCAACATGCCGATACCAAAACATCGAGAGGCAAAAAGTGAATTGGATGGTACAATGCAAACCTTAAATATGAAAACACCACCAACAAGAGGACCTCAGTGCCTGGACTAGATTTACTACAACACTTCAGATATAAGGTTGAAGGAGAACATTATGAAATTCGCGTCACATCACCGACCACTCACATTTGAAGCCACATTAAGAAGACAACCAGACATCTGACAATCGGGTTGGCATTCGAAAAGTATAACAAAGGCAATCTTCTCAATAAAATATATTAAAAATGATGTAATTCTAAAACACCTTACCGAATACAACTGGCAAAACCTATACCTTTTGAGCAACGATGCTGTCTTAACAACACTCTCGCAATCACTTTTACATATAGCCCAAGAAGGAGCTTCCAAGGAACTAAAAGTGTAAGATAGGACAAATCCTTGGTTCAGCCCACAATTAAAACTAATTTTCAGAAATAAAAAAAAAACTGTACAGGAAATGGAAAAGAAAGGGCATCCAGAGGATCACATCCGGTACAAGCATGAAAGAGCACGTTTCACGAAGGCTAAGAAACAGGCACACCTTAAAATGATTATAACAAAATTAAAAAAGGGCAAAAGAATTGCCAACAAAAAAGCTACATGCGTAAAATGAATGACAAGACCTTTCAGGATTGGGCTGAAGCCAAGTTCGGAACACCCCTCAAGGAAAATGAAGTTAACAGTGAACATAACATTAAGAAAATACAGGATGTAATCAAGAAAATTAAAGACATTATCAGCACTAATCAAATTGTGACTAACAACGAAGAATTGAAGGAAATCAGTATCAGCAGAGACAACTTAAAAAGAGTAATTAACAATCTCACAAATAAAGCTACAATCGGGCCAGACAAATTCCCACTTTTTATGATTAAAATCTGTAGCTGTTTCATCATCGATATATTATTACATCTATTTCAGAAAATAGTGGTGGACGAGGATTTCCCGAAGCTGTGGAAAAGCTATTACGTAAAACCTATCCCCAAAATAATAAAAAAAAACCCTAAATCTGTAAAAGACTTCATTTTATTACAGAAATGTTGCAACGGCAGGGACCACAGACGTGGAGGTGGCGTCGCCATCATTTACAAAGACATCCATCACCTTGTGTGTGCACAACTCAGCGACTCCCCTGCATTTCAAGCGATTTCTGCAATTTTTAAAGTTAAAGAAGTGAGAACTCAAGTTGTAGCGGTATATTTACCTCCTGACCATAATGCCGACACAAGTGATGAGCTAACTACCTGGATTATAACCCACCTCAAGCCTCACATGCTCACCTTTGTATTAGGAGACTTCAACATGCCCTCCCCAAGACACGAAGCTGCTATGAAGGACGTCGTACTCTCCTTCTCATCTCTAGGCCTTAGACTAACCCATACGCAACCTACAAGACGACATCAAAACCTCGACCTCTTCTTCCATAACCTTGACCATCTCACTCTCACAACGCCGATTTTTAAGTTTGCGTCAGATCACCTCCCAATTTCTTTTGATAGTGAAAGCCTATGCTCTCCCCGACAACTTGAACATGACCATAAAGAATCCCAACTCAAGATCTTCTCATTAAAATATATGCAACCTCAAATCATCCTACAAAGACTAAAAGCTACAGACTGGAGAAAAATTGCTACTAGCCACCCTGAAAAAACGCTTACCAATTTAGCTAACTTGTTAAAAGACATCGCCTGTGAAGGGGCCTCCAAATCTGTACGCCACTCTCCCAGAACCAAGAACTGGTTTACCAACGACGCAAAACTCGCCTTTATCATGAAACAGAAACTATACAGGAAATGGCAAAGAACACGGGATCAAGCCGACTACCAACTCTATAAAAAACATCGGGCACGCTTCCTACGCATTCGGAGGAAGGCGCAGAACGACTGGATTGCACACAGAATGAAACTTGGGAAAAGAATCTTCACCAACAAGAACTAACAGTCCCCTATGACCACTGACAGCTTCCTCACATGGGCTAACTCGCTCGCAACTAACCCCTATCTACTCCAAACCCCTTTATTCGGGTTAATCCACCAGCTAACCAGACATCACTGGATAAAATAGCCATCACAAAGGAACGCCTTACTGAGGTCATCAATAGTCTTCCCAACAGGTCTACCACTGGCCCGGATGGATTCCCTGTTTTCATGATTAAACCATGCCGTGTATATATCATTGACATCTTGCTTGATGCATTCAATTCCGTCCTCATAACAGGAGTTTACTTTACTATCTGGAACACATATTATGTTTTTCCGGTTCCAAAAAAGTCTAACCCAAAATCGACTAATGACTACAGACCAATTTCCGTAGGATGCACTTTCCTCAAAATCTTGGAAAAAGCCATACTTCCTGCTCTCACCCATCACATGTTCAATCACAAACCTCCATACCTCCATAATGTTCTACCTGGACGTTCCACGATCACCAAACTCTTGGACACACTGTTCAGAATTGAAAGTACCTTAAGCAACAAAGAGCAACTGGATATTGAGGCGGCATTAAGGCGGCCTTTGACAATTTGTCCACCCATGCATTATGTACAATACTGTGCAAGTACTTCAAAATCTCTGGCAACATCCTAGTTCTCCTTAGGAAACTCCTTCAGTCCAGGACCCTATGGATCAGAAATCAAAACCATAATCACCACATTCTGTGCTCCAGAGGGCTCCCACAAGGGGGCGTTCTCTCTCTCTCTGCCGCCCTCTTCACGGCATCTTTAGAACCCTTCCTATCAAACCGTACTAATTTTACCACCTACGCAGATGATATTAAGTTCTTCATCATCACAAAATGCCTCCAGTCTATTACTGTGAGCTCCACCCGACAGCTACATGAACTAGAAAACTACATTCATGCGATTGGGCTCTCCATTGGTAAAGAGAAAACTTCACAACTCTCTATCACCAAGAAGAAAAATACCAACGATGTGGTATTTTTAGCGAACTCTCCAGTTAAAAAAGTCACCCAACATAAAGATTTGGGTATCATCTGGGACAAAGACCTCACCTTCATGCCTCACTTTAATGCCACTCGAACGAAAACATATTCGGCTTTATGGGCAGTAAAAAAAGAGATCTCCAACTTCCATAACCCGGACCTTATCAAATACATTCTTCGTTGCATTTTCCCAATTCCATTATATGCCTCGACTATATCGTCCTCAGCACCCTCATCATACCAAGCTAGGTTCCTCTCCCTGGAATTTTTTATTTATTTATTTATTTCTTAAATCAGTTTATTTCCCAAGAAACCTTGGGTCACCCTGGGACGGCTCTGTGCCAGATGGATCTTGAAATGGGTAAATAGGGTTGCCGGGCTAACACCTACAATCTCAATTTTAATACGCTTCCTTGGAGGTATCTCCTCATCTCTAGGAACCTTCTTACCCTCTCTCAGCTTCTATCCGGAAAACTGAGGTCACCCGATATATGGGATATCATCGCCAGACCGTCCGACAGGAGAAGATGCCAGTCCAACACCTCCCCATACAGATCGAAGCTGCGTAGCATGTCCTCCCTGGACAACATGTTTCCCCATAACTCCTTCCAAATATTCAATAGATTAGCCATAGACGTTGAGAAACTTTGCAAGGACAGAACCTACAGATCTTCCATTCTTGCAGACATGTATTCCTTAGTCATGCTCTAGGTGGACTCTATGTGATGCCGCACTATCCACGCTCCGATGTATCCGTATGCACTTATATCTGTTATAACTTTATGTTTTTGTATTTGTTGTAACTTCATGTTTTTGTATCTTCACCAGTGGCTGTTTAAGGCCGTATATTTTGTATCCGTATACAATGCATTTGTCTGTATTTTATGTTTTATCTCTGTATGTAACTCATGTCCTCTAGCTGCATAGCTGTAAAGGGACATTTCTTCGGAAATAAATTGATAATAATAATAATAATAATAATAATAATAATAATAATAATAATAATAATAATGTTGCTTTTCTAGATGTGGCAGCCGCATTCGACAACATATCCATTCCAGCTCTAACAGTTATTGTGAGGGATTGCTTCCTCATTACGGGAAATGTTCTCCATTTTTTAACGAATACTCTTCTGCGCAGACAAATCACAATAACAAACGGGAATGTGTGTGTGCTACGTATCAAGTCGATAAAGGAGTTCCACAAGGCGGAGTATTGTCCGCCCCATTCTTTGCCATAACCCTCGAACCCTTCTTAGCTCAAAACAGGAAGCAATCCATCACATATGCGGACGATATGAAAATTGTTATTACCTCAGAAGACCAGAAATCTGCCAGCTACTGCAACTAAGTGGCCAACGCCAAAATAAACGAACTACAAAAATACTTCGACTCTATCGGGCTACACCTAAATGAAGACAAGACTGCGCAAATGACTTTCGCAAATAAAATAAATCCAAACAAAATAAGAATATACGCGAACGACATCCTTGTCCAAAAGGTTCAGTCACACCTTGATCTTGGACTCAAGTGGGACGAAGGACTGAACTTCCTTCCGCACTATCCGTAGGAAAACATACATGGCGCTCTGGCCAACCAGGCAGGAGCTCACCGGTATTAGAAACCCCAATTTAATGATTCAGTATATTAATAGATGTGTTATCCGTGTTCCTCTATACGCGTCCCAAATCTGGTCTTCAGCTCCCGAAAGCACTCTCAAGGCTTTTGTAGGAATAGAATTCTGGCTCTTGAGATGGCTGAACAGAATTTCGGCTAAGCCTTTTACCATCTCAAGAGGTATACTATACTCCAATCTAAAAGTCACTCCTTGGAGACAAACGATCACTACGAAGAATAAGATGACACTTGCTCATATCTTAACGGGAGGGACGGCTGGATTCACTGAAAGCCCGAGAGTGGGTAGTAACACCCTGAGAAAAACAGACGAGCTGCTGGTAAGGAACAGCAACTCAAGCTCCCATTTACACAGTCTGGGAAGATTCTTTCCAGCAAACACTCTAAATCTGTTTAATACTCTAAAAATCAACCCTGGAAAACTCTGCACGAGCAAAACATACAGAAAAGAAGTTCTCGAAAACTGCTACGTGCAGATACAGATGTAAGAACAAATAAATAGCACAAAGAACCTCGATACAATAGCTGACAGGCATCCGACCTCATCTGGAAATACTGTCCTGGATATGCCTCACCTACTCCACTCCACTCCACTCTACTCCCACAGAAGAAACAGACTGCTGAAAACAATAAAAATGAACATTTTACTCTGCGAATATCCGTGCTAATGTAAATATGGTGATGTTATGCTTTAAACGCAGCAGTATAAATTTGTACTCGTTTATTTATTAAGCCGTAAGCAGATTGCAAGTTATTAATGTATCGTTTAATTCTGATAAGAAGTCCTACATTTATTGTATAATTTAGTAACGAGTGTTACATTTAATGTAAAATTGCAGTTAATATTATTCTCTGTTGCATAACAGAATGTGTATCTACACCCCACCCCCTAGTCAATGGCTGTAACCGGGTGTCTCCTAGGAGAAATAAAAAAAAATAATAATAATATACCATTTTTGCACCTTCATTTCTGGCTTGGAATGCGTTTAGCATCGCGGTTTGCACGGTAAGGAGGCTTGGAATTGTTCATCTGTGAGTTGCAAAATGAATTTGTTTGGTTGACTGTCGGTAAAGGTAGAGTGGGCGCCCCCACTCTACCTTTACCGACCGACCGTGAATGCCCCACTGCAGCTGCTAAACTTCAATGTGAAAAATTAACCTAACCTTCATTTAAAACCTATCTCGGCCTTACCTAAACCTCTAGTGTCAACCCCCATTTTTTTTTTTTTTTAAATTGGCCCTAGCCACTGAAATCTCAGAAATTAGGTGGCAGGGCCTGCCAGTGTAAAGTATTGTAATACTGGTGACCTGGTCTGCCTCCACGGGGCCAAGTGTGGACAACGTTGGGCCTCAGTAGGGGTCCAGCGGCTAAATGACCAGATGAACAACGGTGCACGACACTACACATATGAACAATTCCCACCCACTTTTAAATCTCCGGCCTCAGCAGAGTTCTGTTTCACATGACAAAATGTATACTACGCGTAGATGGGGGAAACCCCTGGTGCCGTTTGACACGAATACACTTTACTCTCAATCCATCCCTTCCCCCTAGAGGATGTTAAGAAATCTTTAATTCGAGATTTCTTTTTAACTCTGATCCGTTTTTCTCAAAAATTGTGGGTGCATCGAAATCGGCAATTCCGATCAGCAGGTGGTGAAACGAGGGGGGGTGGGAAGACGATCTGAGAATCTTCTGACGCATACACTAATAAATCGTTTTAATTTGAATTAATATCGAGCACGAAGGCAACTTCTACGAGGTCAAATGTGTTTGATACAACTTGACGACACCTCAGCTAAAATAACTGAATAGATTTAAATCTGAAGTTATAAATAATTTTAAAATTATAATTCAAAATTGTCCAGTTAAATTTCACCTTAATTTAAATTTTAAGTGAAAATTAATTGAAATCTTCGAAGAATTTAATTTTGAAGATATAATTAAAATAAAAACAACCGTCTGAACTTTAAGTAGAGGCGTTTTGATTTCGTCAAAGCGTCTGTTTCCGAGCCTTCGTTCGTATCCACCCCCCTTCTCTCCATCCCTTCGACGATTTCGCAGTGTGAGGTGTTGGCCTACAGCCAGATTTCTGACAAAAGCGAAATGCTCCAAATTATCTTCGCTCTGCAGTTGCGTATCGTTTCGATCCGAGAAGAGTTCTCTTTTTGCAAATGCATTTGTCCTAAGTGGGTTTGGAGGCCGCCTTTTGTGTTTCGAGCTCCTTCTTTAAGCGGGCCCTGCAGGACGTTCCTCTCGATTTCGATCTCAGTCTCGCTACCGAATGAGAAATCTCATCAACGAGATTGCGCTACCTGTTTGATAATTCCGTGTCGGTTGGGACTGATTTCATTTTCTTATTTTACGAAACAAAGGAGTAATTGCAAAGTGGGACCAAAAAGTTATGTAAACCAAAGCGCATGTACGAGCAGGAAAGATGGTGACGTTACTCCCACACGCGACGTCATCCTGACGTTCGGTACACATATCTTGCCATCCGGAGCCAAAGCCGGCTATCTCAACTGCCGCATACGACCAAATGCTATAAGATGCTAGAAGTGCCAAAAATATGGTCATTCCCAAACGGATTGTTCAGGAGATGTTGTCTGCCTGAACTTCAGAGAAGCCACATGCGAAAACATCGAATGATTTCAGGCCAATATCGATTGCCTCTCCCTTCCTGAAATGCCTCGAGAAGTGCATCTATAATGACGTAGCACTCGCAATCTTTGCGCATAGGCCAGAACACACCCATTATGCCATGCCTAATAGATCTACTGTAACCTGCCTACAGTCATTATCACAGAAAACACTTTGCGCCTGGAATGACAACGAAGATCTTCACACCATTTTTCTGGACATGAAATCTGCTTTCGACTCAGTCCAAATCACGCCCTTCTTGTTATTCTACGGAATATCCGGAAAGATGCTCGAGATCCTCAATAGTTTGCTATCTAGGAGAATGCTTCACTTCAAAGGCAATGGCATTACAGTCACTAAAAGCGTCGAAGTCGGGATCCCACAAGGTGGTTGTCTCTCAGCCTTGTTATTTGCAGCAATATTCGTTCCACTAATGGATCAAATTCCAGCCTTCCTATGGTATGCTGATGATATTGTTTGCTACTTGCCATGCAAACGCCGTGTTGGTGACTCGCAAGAAAAACAAGCCTCCTCTGAATCTGTAAACAGCTACCTAAATACATTCTGTAAGGATGCTAAATTTTTTGGCCCGTCAGTCAATCCAGAGAAATCGAACTGGAATGAAAATAGGTCTCTGCAAAACGCACAATAAGAAAATAATCAGGGAATAACTCGCAACTTACTTCTGTAATGTGCTCTCATATACGCGGAAGTTTAGTCGGCGGCACCACCCACCAGCCTCAGGAAACTGTGGGGCCTCGAATTCTGGGTGCTGAAGTGGGCCAACTGGTGGTCCACCAGATCTACAAGACATCTAAACTTAAGACACACCAAAATTTATGCCCGACCTTTTAGGCCTTATAGACTTTCACTGTAAACACCAAACGATGTTTAAAAGAACCTTAACTATATAAAACTACGCTCCCGACTTCTCCAATGTATAGGTAGGTATAGGTATATTTGGGTCTAACGGCTCCTGGGATTTCTCCCATCTCCGCATATGTACACTGTATCGGACAAGCTAGGGATTTAAAAGTATGTGGGTCATGTGGTATTTAGCATGTTGTGCCTTTGTTCATCCGGTCTGGTAGCCGCCGGGCCCCTAATGGGACCCGACGTTACCATACCTCGCCACGGGGAGGCCGGCCGGGTGTTACCTATATAGTACTCTGGCAGGTCCTGCCACCTACTTTCCTGGGATTTCAGTGGCTAGAACCTTAAAAAAAAAAAAAAAAAAAAAGTGCTGCTCGCGGTTAGTTATTAGCGTTTGTTAGAATAATTTAGATGCTTGCGAGGGGCTATACACTGAAATAATATTTTCTATATGCCTAAATGGATCGGGCAGGAAATTTTGATGTACTTAAATTTGGACGCGTAGGGATGAAAATGCTGTGAAAGTCAACAGTAAAGGGGTGTGAAGACTGGAGGGAAGAAAAGGAAGTCAGGGGCCGATAGAGAGGATGGCCCCTCGATTGCAGTGGAGCAGGCCCGTGCTCCACCAGAGGGAAGATATTTGGAGAAGGGAAGGAGTGGGGACAAAGCCCCCTCTCCCCACGGGAAGGGAAAGAAAGCACCGTTCAAGAGAGAAACAGTGTACGTTGAGTCATATGACAATCTTGGATGTCCTTTAGCCAGGTGCCCAACAGGGCAAGATGGGGTTCTTCTGGTCTTCTACGGTGTCTTTGAACAAGTTGAGTCAGAGTCTTAGTTGTGTTTCCATTACTCTGGGCCATTGAGGGATGGCTGTTGTCTCGTGATTTGTGAACTTTTGGAATACCTCCACTCAAGGGGAGGGTAGGGTCCGTTGTCTTGTGAACAGATTTTGCACAAAAAGTGTGAATGCTTTGTAGGTCTCTTCCTCTTGTAGAACGATGTCCTCCTGGTTTCGAAGAAGCGAGTGAATCTTGGTGTATAGTTGACATCTGAGGTCCTCGTATTGGTCGCACTCGTATACCAGGTGCTCCCAGGACTCCTCCTGCCCACAGGAGCACCGCGGAGTAGCTGCGATTCCATAGTCATATAGCCTCTTTCTGAATGAGCCATGTTCGGTCAATAGGTAGGTAGTTTTGAGTCCGGGCGAAAACCAGGCTGGGGAGAGTGGATAAACTTGTCCTACATCCGGTATAAACTTCTTAGTAATGGAGCCTTTGTTAGTGAGGTTCCGGCGATTTTGCCATAGTGATTTCACGTGTTGCAAAATCCGTCGGTTCTCCACGGTTTTAGAGTTTGTTGGGTCTGTGGTGAATCCTATATGAGAGACTATTTTTCCTTTGGAATGTTGGTACAGCAACCCCGAGCACGCAATCTCCAAGTCCAGGGGAAGGCATCCCGCCAGGACCTGGAGCGCGTAGGTGCTCACAGTGCAGCAAGCTCTTGTCATTATGCGCAATATCGATCGGTGTGTCATCTCTAGTTTTTTCTTGTTGACAACTGTGCTAGTCTTTGTGTACCAGGCCCCAGCTGTATAGGCTAGTGCTGGGATAAAGAGTGCCTTATAGAGGATGCCAAGGGCCCTCTTCTTCAGGCCCCAATCTTTCCTAGTGACTCTGGCCAGTAGGCTCGCATATCTTCTTATTTTTGTTCTCAGGTAGCAGCGATGTGGTGTGAAACTAAATTTTCTGTCAAGTATCACTCCGAGGTATTTTATTTCTGTTAGCAACTTTATGGTTTTCCCGTTTATCTTAATCTGCGGTGGTCTTCTAGGGTCAAGGAATCCTTTGAGAAGTATTGAACTGTTTTTTTCTGAGGAGATAGTAAGGAGATTTGTACTAGCCCAATTTTGCAAGTCGCTAGTGGCCCGGTTTGCTATGGTCTCCAGTCGTGCCCGGCTATCAGCCTGCAGCATCAGAACCAGGTCATCCGCATATGCCTGGGTTTTAACATTTGGAATATCCAAATTAAGGAACTCCTCTAGGACCAGGTTCCACGAGAGCAGCCCCAGGACAGAACCCTGAGGGCAGCCCTGTGGACCGGCCTAGAAATAGATGCGTATGGAGTGGTAACAGTGATTCGCCTGTTTTCAATGTATGTAATTGTATTGTACTTCTCCAATGTATTTATTTATATATATATATATATATATATATATATTTAAGTCCTAGCCACTGAAATCTCAGGAAAGTAAGTGGCAGGACCCGCCAGAGTAAAATAGCCTCATTCGGTACACCCGACCAGCCTCCCCGTGGCAGGGTGTGGAAACGTCAGGTCCCACTAGGGGCCCGGCGGCTAATAGGCCGGATGAATAAAGGACACAACACGCCATATAGCTCATGGACCATGCATATTTTTTAAAACAATCTCAGGCTTGCCTGAAACATAGAAAATACGCGAGTTGGGGGAAACCCCAGGAGCCGTTAGTCCCCCAACACACCTTACACCTTACCTTACCTTACTACATCTAAACCTGCGTTCTGCTCCAACCTGCAATACATGCCCACAGTCCTTAAGCTCATAGAGCCCACGTGCTAAAAATAAATGCAAATAAAGGCGTGAACTCCCAAATGTAAATCTCGACACTCTCAATTCGCTCGACATCGACCTGTAGTCTATAGACAAGACATATCGCAATGGCATCTTGGCCTATCTTTCTGTTTGTCAAGGGCAGTTATGTAAGAGCCGGTCTTAGTTAACCGATGTCATTTCATGTTCTGTTCAACTTGTAGTCCTTTTTCGTTTTAATTACTATTTCATTATTACATTTTAATTAATATGTTTCTTTTTTATTTATTTAATATTATTATTTATTTAATATTATTAATAATTTTTTTTATAAAAAAATCAGTTGTGTAAGCAACGTATTGTAAGATTCCTTTGGCTATCTCTGTAAGGAAACATTATTGTATACAATTAATGTCATAATAGAGCAAGCTTATCTGCGAAAAGATCTAAACCTCCCAAGGACTTCCTAATTCATTTCACAAATATACGTGGTCTCAATTCTAATCTCAACGATGCCCATTTCCACTTGCAGTCTTCCAAACCCCATGTACTTTTTCTGACTGAATCTCAGTTATCAGTTGATTCAACTACTGCTCATCTCAGATGTCCAAATTATTTGCTGTATGATTCCTTTCGCCTCAAAGGTGGTACTTGTGCATATGTCCGTTCTGATATTCCCTGTTAGAGACTTGGCAATTTGGAATCTCCTCTCTTTGATCTTCTCTGGCTTAAAATCTCTCTACCTCATTGTGTAAAATTCATCTGTTGTCTCTACCGTTCCCCAAACTCCACTAATCACTTGGAGCTCTTTGACTTCCTCTCGTTGCAACTTGACTTTCTCCAGTCCAACTTTCCTAACAGTGAGGTAATTTTCCTTGGTGATTTTAATGTTCACAACTCCAGCTGGCTTCCGTTTTCTAGTCACACCGACCCAGCAGGTCGAGTTGCTGAGGCTTTTGCAATTACTAATGACCTAGCACAGATTGTTCATTTACCTACAAGAATACCGGACAATCCTAATCATACAGCCAATACGCTTGATCTTTTTCTCACAAACAACCCTTCTAAGTACAAGGTTGAAGTGAGAGGTCCTTTAAGCACTTCAGATCACAACTTGGTGATTGCCTCTTCTCCAATGGAACCTTTATCTCACGGCTATTCCCAACCTCGTTTTGTTTGGCATTACAAGAATGCAAAATGGGATGACCTGCGAGACTTCTTTTCTTCTTTTCCTTGGTCTGATTACTGTTTCAAAACTTCTGATGACAACGTTTGCTCAGATCGTGTCAGCGAAATTATTCTTGCAGGAATGGAATCCTTTATCCCACACTACACTTTAAAATCTCGTCCTTTATCTAAACCTTGGTTTTCCAATAAATGTGCTAAGGCTGTCCAAGAGAAGAACGTTGCATATCGTAATTGGCTTGTTTCTAATTCTTCAGTTTCATTTTCTGCCTACACCAAAGCTCGCAACAATTGTAAAGCAGTTATTAATCAATCCAAACTAGAGTTTGAACAGGCTAAGAGTAGAAAACTTACTTTTTGCCCTAATGGTAGCCGAGCATTCTGGTCTCTTGCCAAAGCTATTGGCCGCAACTTTTGCCCATCTCTGCTCCCACCTCTGTCCAAACCAGATGGTTCTGTTGTCACTTCAGCCAAGGATAAAGCTGACCTGCTAGCATCCCATTTTTCTTTGAGCTCATGTATTAATGATCTTGGTAAAACACCTCCCACCATTCCTAACACGCCCCATTCAATGCCTCCTGTGGTCTTCCGTCAAAAGGATATCAGAAGGATTTTGATGAATCTTGATGCTAAGAAAGCTCCAGGTCCTGATGGTATTTCTCCACTTGTTCTCAAAATCTGTGCTCCTGAACTTACTCCTATTCTTTGCCGCCTTTTTTCACTTTCTTATTCCAAAGGTGTTTTTCCTCCTGCTTGGAAATTTGCTCATATCCAGCCAGTTCCTCAAAAGTGTGACAAATCCCTCCCATCCAATTATCGTCCCATTGCAATTACTTCTACTCTTTCTAAAGTAATGGAGAAATCAATTAACCGCCAACTCTTAAACTACTTAGAAACCTTCCGTCTGATCAACGATCGCCAGTATGGATTCCGTCAGTGTCGATCCACTGGTGATATTCTGGCTTATGTTACCCATTTATGGACTAATTCAATGGAAAGGTTGGGTGAAACACAAGTAGTTGCTCTTGACATCTCAAAGGCTTTTGATCGTGTTTGGCATAAAGGTCTTCTAAACAAGCTTCCATCTTATGGTTTGCCAACTGTTTTTAGTAATTGGTTATCCAGTTTTCTCTCTGATCGCTCACTGAGGGTGATGGTAGATGGCTCTCTGTCTTCTAACTTCTCCACTAATGCCGGTGTCCCCCAAGGTTCAGTTCTTTCCCCCACTCTTTTCCTCTTGTATATCAATGACCTTCTTCCATTGACTGGAAATCCTATCCACAGTTTTGCCAATGATAGCACATTGCATTCAACTTTCCATTTTGAGAAACCTTGTCCAGCTCAATCAGCTTCAAGTTCTCGACAATCTGCTGCCAATTCCTTAAATGCCGATCTTCAGGTAATTCTCCAGTGGGGCAAAGACAACTTTGTTGATTTCAACCCTTCTAAAACTCAATCTTCTCTTATATCTCGCAAAAAGGATTCTTCTGCTCCTATGCTTATCTTTAGTGACACTCCGATTTCTAGGCAAAATGATATATCTCTTTTGGGGATTACCCTGACTTCTAATCTCTCTTGGCACAAGCACATTACAAATATTACTTCCTCTGCATCTAAAAAACTTGGTTTTCTCTTTCCCTCTCGGCGCTACTTTTCTCCCAAACAGCTGCTCACTCTGTATAAATCGCAAATCCGCCCTGCCATGGAATATTGTTCCCACATCTGGGGTGGTGCCCCCAAAACCTCTCTCAGGCTTCTTGATTCCATTCAGAAGAGGGCAGTTAGGTTAATTAATGATTCATCTCTAACAGAGTCTCTCCACTCTCTGTCTCATAGACGTACTGTTTCTGCTGCATGCCTCTTCTACAGATACTTCCATGGGCACTTTTCTTCTGAATTGGCTTCTATAATTCCCGCTCTCTCTTTCAAAACAGTCCGAACACGTGCCGCCACCAGCCAACATCCATTTACTGTCCAAATTCAAACCCATAAAACCAACTTTTCATCTTCCTCGTTTTTCATTCAACTGCCGTTTTCTGGAACAACCTTCCCTCATACGTATTTCCTGAAAATTACAATCTACAGAAGTTCAAGTCCAATATCAACAAATATCTTCTTTCGTCTTCTCAACCTCCAACCCAAACACGGTACTAAGTACTATAGGTTATAATACTTCTCGTGTTTGGGGTTCTCATAAAAAAAAAAAAAAAAATGTCAATAAAGAATCTCATCAATCTAAAGCGTACACGCAAACTGACTGTTGAGCTAAAACACCGAACTGTCAAAACTGTGAAAACCCGACATCCGGCTTCAGGTTTTCCAAACATGTCTTTGGCAGATTTGGCTCGAAGTATGTTCACGTCGTCCTCAGAAAGATCCTCGAAGGAACAGAAAGTGGTAGACAGAGCCAACAATACTCCTGTTACAATTTCACCCACTGCATCTCACACATTGACAGAAGTCATAAAACTGAAAACATCTGCTTCAACTAAGAGGACAGACAATTACTTCAATGGACATGGATATCGAAAATAATGCGAGACTCAAAGGAACGAGTCCACGGTCTTCACGCAGAAAATGATGTGGACACTGGACCCTAACCTTTCCATGAAAGGAAAAAAAAAAGATTACGTTCCATGACGCACTAAATCGTTAGGGCTTAAAAAGTAGAGGACGCCATCCTCATCTAGATCAGGGATTCTCAACGGGGACGAAAATTGGTTTTTTGGAGAAGAAAAAATAATGGGATTACAATGGTTTGTGACCCTTCAAAGTTCACCCCTACCTGACGACATCTATTCCTTAATATTTAGTTTCTCTCATTGAGTTTGCTTTTCACCCAAGACAACTGATTTTTAACATATATATTAAATTAGGAGTGAGTGAGAAATTTTGATAAAAGGAAGATAGTGGGCGTGGTTTAATTGAACCACATTTGCTTTTCATAGGCATTAAATGCCAAAGTGCTTTCAGAGGTAATGTCTCCACGATCCTTGACATTTACGCCTTTCCGACAGCTGCGACCTTGGCGGTGGTGTGGTTGGCTTGGTTTATTTATTTATTTTGTTTGATCGGTCAATATATGAGGCATGGATGGGACGAGAAAATGTTTCAGTATTGTTTCTGTTGTGGCGGGTATTGGTAACGTCGGGTTTCACTAGGGGGGGGCGGCGGCTAACAGGCCGGACGAACAATCGGCACAACAAACTACATAGTGCATATCTCACACGCTTTTAAATCTCAGGCTTGTCCGATACAGAGAACATACGCGGAGATGGGAGAAATCCCATCAGACCCCGAACATACCTAATACCTATTGTTTCTACTTTCTAAGCGACAATTAGGATTGATTCTCATTGTTTCCACGTGGAAGTTGTTTATTTTTGATGCACGGTGCTTTTGAGAGTTTCATGGGCTATGGTAGTTAAATAAAAATAGTTTGTATTTTCTTATTTAATTCTTTGCAGTAATTCAACCCATCATCAATTATGTTAAGTGCTGAAAAGAAAGTGTCGACAGTATCTGGATGAATATCTATGGTTTTTGAAAACTTATTCGAATCAAGACAGCCTATTTGTCTTATGTGTAATAGTTCTTTTTCAAATGGGGTTATGAAACGATCAAGACTTTTAGATCACTTAAAAAGGAAACATCCTGAAAAAGTTGGAAAACATTTTTATTTTTAACATATAATATACACAACAGACATTCGCCCAGTTAAAGTGTATATCGAATATTTAAAAATATCGAATATTTTTAAAATTTAAAACTGAATTTTGAGCAGTGTAACACGGTTACTTCCTTATTTAAGAAGACCACAAAAACAAAAGACAGCGAAATGATTGCGTCTTATAATTTGCTGAAAACATTGCGAAAACTGGTAGTGCTCATACAGTTGCTGAGACTGTTATGCGACCCGCATTACAGACTAATTTCAGCAGTGATCCATCAAAATCCTTCGAGCATTTTAAAAGCATTACCATTGAGCAACGATTCAATTCGAAGACGAATCGATGAGATGTCAGTTAACAGCGAAGACCAACTAATCGACAAACTGAAAACGAGGAAATTTTCTATTCAGATTGATGAATCCACAGTTACTGACAATTAAGTGCTTCTATTATTACTGTATTATTATTATTATTATCAATTTATTTCTCTGTTGAAGAGACACCCCTGGGACAGCCATTGGCTAGATGGGTGAGAGTTACATTCTAAGGTGTGAAGCGGACCCATGAACAAAAGGTTACAAAGTTCGTGGGACGTACACCCTGAAAGGCTGAATACAGAATTCTGGAATACGTGAGTAATTATGATTTTATAAGAGGATATTTACATTTTTGGCATCTTTGAACATCATAGAATATTTAAAATTTTGACATCATCTTAAGTTGGCATCTAGAGTACCGAGAATATATAGTTTTTTGAGCCGAGTGGCTGTGCACTAATTACAGGAGATGATAGGATTCAGCAAAGACTTGCAATCTGTAGGCTTTCTCATTACAGAGCTTTCTCGGTTCAATTCTTACTTGATTGAAGAGTTCTGTTGTGTTTTCTGGAAAAAAAGTGACTTAGGCTGTCCAGGTAGTTGCTTTGAAGAGGATGTCTTGTGTCAACATTCTTGGTGGGTTCTCGACGAGAGTGAAACAAGCCGTCAATACTGAGAGCGTCTAATCTTCCTGTTAGCAGTTGGGCTAATGTGAAAAAGTTTCTTGCGTTGATTGTCTGTTTCCAGGGAGGAATGCTGAGATTGGAAAGTGGGATGGCTCTAGAGATAGTAAATGGGTGGTTCGAGATTCTGTTCAGATATCTCAAGAGCCAGTATTCAAAACTAAGGAAAGCTTTCAGGTTGCTAGGTGGGGCAGAGGACCAAATCTGTGACGCATACAATGGGATGGGAAGTATATATTTCAAGATTCACTTTTTGACAAGATCTTGTTTCTAATGCCCATTAACTCCTGTTTGGCAGCCCAGAGCGCTGCATATGTTTTAGCTTTGGTGTAATCAAAGTGTTCGGAGAATGTTAGTCCCTTATCCCATTTTAGGCCAAGGTCTACGTGCGATTTAACCTTTGGGACTTCGCATCCGCTTACCAGCATAAAGATATTGTTCCTGTTCTTCTTTGTCATCTGGGCGGATTTGCTTGGGTTTAATCGTAGTTCAATACAATCGAGGTAATGCTCCAATTCATTTATTGTGTTATTGGCTTGTTGATTTGTTTGTTTAACTTGTTGTAGATCTTTAGATTTGACGAAGAATTTCAAGTCATCAGCATATGCAATAAAGTTGTCTTTATGGGATGCAAAAAATGGTTCCTGAGCTGCGGCAAATAACAGTGAGGAGAGAATGCCTCCCTGTGGCACTCCCTGCGAAATGGAATAATGGGCAATAAAATAGTCATTAAGGATTATGTGGCGTCTTTCCTTCAGAATGTTACATAAAATTTTCAGGCCTTGTATTATGAAGCAGAATGATAAAATTCGTTCCAGAGCCGTTATCGAGATATTATCAGGAGCTGCGGATATGTCTAGGAAGATAATATCGAGCTGTTCCTTATTGTTGAGAGCTTTCTGCATCCGGAAAAGGGTCTCAAGGAGATTTGTGACGGTTGATCTTCCAGATAAGACGGAATGTAGGCGCAGAGGACGATGCCCGAGGCAGTGTTGGGTGAGGGCTGAGAGAAGGGTCTTCTCAAAAATTTTCAAGATGGTGCAACTTACGGCTATGGGTCTATAATCGTTGGCGTCTTTTGGTTTCTTTATTTTGCGAATGGGCCTGACTATGTAGCTGTTCCATATACAGGATAGGGTACCTTTTTGAATGATTTGATTGAAAGTGCGATGCAAAACCTCAATAATGTAAGGGCTGCTGATTTTTGCCATGAAAAGAGAGAAGTTATCAGGACCAACAGTTACTTTATTAGGAAGTTCATTTATGGCTTTCATGAGGTTTTCTTTGGTAATTCTGACGGTTGTTAGAGGTGTCTTTCTTAGTAAGTTTGAAACGGATTCTTCTTTTTATACGATTCGGTGAAGGAGATCAGTTATCTGCTCCAATATCTAGATCTGAAATCATTATGCCCAACTGAGCAGGGCAAGGGAGCCCTGCCCAGTTCGCCATAGCGGCAATTTGCAGTGCCCTCCAGCAAGTGCAGTCTGATGATGACTCGTTGGTGGGGCTTGGTCCTTTTCTAGGTGTGTGGGTTCATCCTGGGAGCGACGACATCCTGGCTGGAGTCACTCCCATTGGTTCCTAGGTCGATGCTGTTTCATTTATTCTGCTGCATATTACGCCGTTTGTCCTTAGTATTTTGCGATCTTTTCCTCTGTGTTGATGTTTTATCAGTTTGCCTTTATTTGTTATTTGTGGTCATCTATTCGTTGTGGATGGCTATTTCTGTTCGTCGTCTATTGAAGACGTCAAGTGCAAATCGGCTGAGGGCTTTGTATTCATCTTCTGAATCCAGTAGATGGTACTCTTGATTTTTCGGCAAGTATTGAATCTCAGTTATAAGTCTACTTCTGTGTTCTTCGTAGCATTCACAGTCGTGCATAATATGCTGCCAGGTTTCAGGTTCTCCACAGGTGCATGTGGACTCTTCTATTATTCCAAGTGCGTTCAGTTTTGCTTTAAATGGGCCGTGGCCCGTCAGGAGGAAGGTTGTATTTCGCCCAGGATAGAACCACGAGGGGGCTTTTGGATACATTTTTGTGACTATCGGTATGAAGCTTCTTGAACTTGACCTTTTGGTGACATCTCCCATCTGTGCTGCCAAATCTTCAAAATGTGAGCTACTATTCGTTGTTCTCTACCGTCCGGCTGTTGATTGGGTCCATGGTAAAGTCATAGATGGAGGCAGGTATATCCTTGGAGTAAATACATAAGTCCACATCTAGCCACCTCGGAAGGGCTCCTGCCAGGACCTGCAGAGCGTGGGTGCTCACCGTTTTGCATGCCCTAGTTATAGTTAGAAGTATGTTTCTTTGGATAGTGTCTCGCAGTCTTCTGTTGACCGCGGTTCAGGCCTTCCTGAACCAGATTGGCAATCCGTAGGTGATTGCTGGGATGAATATGGTTTTATAATACAGGGACAGGGTCTTCCTGTTGAGTCCCCAGTCCCTGCGAGATACTCTTGCTACAAGTGCTGCATAGTTCCTTAGTTTCTCTCTCAAGTAGGTGAGGTGAGGTGTAGAGGACAGGCTTCCATCCATGATTATACCTAGATACTTTATTTGCTTTGCTAGTTTAATGATGGATCCCGCTATCTTTATTTGCGGTGGTCGTCTGATGTTTGGAGAGCCTTTTAGTAATACTGAGTTTGCCTTGGTTGGTGAAATCATTAACATATGTGTTTTTTCGCCCAATTCTGTAAGGTTTGTAGTGCTTGGTTTGCCTGTGTTTCAAGTCCCGTTCTGGAGTCCACTTCCACCATTCAAATGAGATCAGCAAATGCCTGACTGGCCACATTTCCCAGGTCCAAAGCCAAGAAGTCATCAAAAACTATGTTCCATATTAGTGGCCCCAGGACAGATCCCTGCGGGGAGCTCCTTCCGACGCTTTTAACAACTCTTCGGAAAGTTGTGACGACCTCAATTTTCCTATCCGACAGATATGCCCGGACACTGTTTTACAAGTTTTCTGGGAGTCCTGCTTTTCGGAGTCTGCCAAGGACGCTGGGCCACCAGACGGTGTCGAAGGCCCCAGCAAAATCCACTGCTATTACCAGAAAATACGTCTTGTTACTTCGGGTTGCCTTAGTTATGAGGTTTTGGACTGCTTCAATGGTCGAGAAGTACGGTTTGAATCCATATTGCCTGGGTGATTCCAGGTTGGCGGTTTTGTAATGGTTCATAATCCTTTTGTGGAGCAGCCTTTCATAGAGTTTGCTTAGCGTAGAGAGTAGGGTTATGGGGCGATATGAGGCCGGTTGGTCCGGAGGTTTTGTTGGGTTTTTAAGATAAGTTTTAGGTGTGCAGTCTTCAACTTGTCGAGAATTTCCCAGTTTCCAGGCATCGGCTGAGGAGATTAAGTATCAGGTTCGGTATATATATTCCACGGATTTTTTGACCATCTCTGGCTCTATGAGATCCGGGCCGGGACATTTCCTGTTGCGCATTTGCAAGGCCGCACCCTGAAATTCATCGACTCTGATGGGCGGTTCTATACGTTTGGTTTGCCTAGCATATTACCTTTTCTTGTTCATTACGGATATCTGGTGGTTCATGGATGATAGCACTACGGATATTGGTAATCCATTCCTCCCACGTTTTAGTCAGGCTTCCATTGGGCATCCTCGTTACAGTGGATGCTTCTCCCCTGGGGAGCTTGTTTGTGGTGATTTCATACACTATGCCCCAGGGGTTCTCGTCCCCTGTCTTGGAGACCAGGTTTTCCCAGGAGGCTCGCTTGTTCTTTTTGATTTTTTCTGTATAGGTGTTTCGCACCTCTTTGTATTGTTGCCGTAGCACTGCTACCTCTGTTGGTGGCCATGTACTCCGTGCTCTTTTGAATTCCTTCCGTTTTGTCTGGACCTCTTTCTCAATCTTTGCAATTCTGGAGTCCACTAGGGCATGTCCCCGACTGAGCGGGTTTTCCTCTTCATCGCTGTCTCTGCTGCTTCAGTTATGATACTGGTGATTTTCTGGATTATTTCTGCACGAATTGCTGGATTATTTCTGCACGAATGGATGAAGAGATCCTACTACTATTATCCTTCATTATATTTTCGAAGACCATACGCAGTAGGAGTGTCTGCTCTGGCACAGTTCCCTGTGGGAGTGCCGGGTCTAGGATGGTTCCCTCTGGCATTTTATGCTGTTCTTCAAGTCCTCCCATCTGATCGCTTGGTTGCTTGGCCTAACTTGTACTCCGGGTTTTCCGATCAAATTTCGGTAACGTCGATTTTGTATTTTTCCTCTTCGTGACCGATTTTGGATCCTTGGTCTCCTCTGTTCTTTCGGTTGAGTTTGGTTGTGTCCCTTGTATTGGTGGCGTGACCTCAATTGTGCTTGGAGCACCAAGCTCTGTCTCTTCCATTCCATTCTCCGTTTCCCTCCGATTTCGGATTTGCGGGGCTCTCTGGTTTAGCGGGATGCAAGCTATACGGTGTAAAGTCCTCCACAACAGCTGCAGGATGCATGCGATGAAGCACAAGTTCGTGCGTCAATTTGGGGCAAGAAACGGGAGGAGTTGAATGTCAGTCGCGGAAAATTTGAATAAGTGGGGGGGGATACAGAAAACATGATAGAATCAGTTGTAGCACAGTAGACGCTCCGAGGAAGACAATACAGATCTTCTTTTTGCCGTCGGTCAGCAAGGGAGAAAGGTCAGTGAGAGAAAACCTGGTGAGAATTTCAAGGTCAGCAGAGCTGCCGGAATGTTCAAGCGCACTCAAGTCACAAGGAGATCTATCCACTGTCAGCACACAAGGGGAAAACCCACCCCCAGTCAAGGTCGCCTAGATACTTTCGTGGCGGCCAAGATAGAGTGACCCCTCTCTCCAATGCTAAGTCTGTGGCGGCGTGGTGACCCGGCCCACAGACAATAGCGCCGGATAAATAACGAAAATATCCCAGCGGAGAACCCAAAAATGAAAAATAAACTTCTCCAGGGTGCTTGAGCTTCCTGACGGAGACCAAAAAAAAAAAAAAATAATAAATAAATAAAATAAAAAATAAAAATAATAAAAATAAACAACATGAGCTACATAGTGTGCATAGTGTTAGGGTCGGGCGCCACCTGTGGTTTCCCACATCTGCGCCATATGTACACTGTGAAGAAATACAGAACACTGTAAATGCCAGAAAAAGTGTAGTGTGTTGAATGTGTAGTTTTGTGTTGGGTTCTGTTGTGTGTTCTGGCATTTGGCCGCAGGGCCCCTGGTGGAACCCCACGTTGCCCGCACACACCACTAGGAGGTAGCCAGGCTGCCCATTATTCTCTGGCAGGTCTCCGTCAGGGTCGCCTGAGCTTCCTGAACGGAGACCAATTAAAAAAAAAATAATAATAAAAAAATAATAATAATAATAAAAAAATAATAATAAAAAAAATAAAAAAATAAAAAATAATAAAATAATAATAATAAACAAAAAAAATAAAAAATAATAAAAAAATAAATAAAAAAATAAAATAAAAAAATAATAATAACAAATAAATAAATAAAAAAACCGATGATAATAAAAATAATAAAATAAATAAAAAAAAAATAAATAAATAAAGTAAAAAAATAAATAAAATAAAAAAAATAAAAATAAGTAAATAAATAATAAAAATAAATAAAAAATAAGGTAGAGTGCGGCAGTACAGGGTGTACGGAAGAAGATGGCGGATGAAAGTAAGAGTAAGGGTATGTAGGTAAGGGCATCCTGTAAATTGACAGTGGAGCATATGCCCCACCAGGAGAAAAGGGGGAGAGGTTAACTCCAGAAGAGTAGAAAAACCACTCAGCGAGAGTGCTGAGTGTGACTTATATTTTGCAGTGGAGTGGTCAAGACCACTGGAGCCTACCAAACCATATGAAAAGTTAGCAGGTAATCCTACTTTGGATGTTCCAGGGTTAGCAAGTCGATGCTGGTAAAACAGTCAAGTACAGATTTTTACTTCAAGTTTGAGTAAGTCCTTTACAGGTTTCTATTCCTGGCTTGAGTTGGTTGTAGAGTCCTGCGCCTAGAAAAGAGGTGCTGTGCGTACTCAGTTAATGATTTATAATATTGTTCTTCAGAAATTAGCAGGTGCTCCTGTCCTTGAGGTATGTGTTGTAGCCTGGTGTACAGTGTTCCTCGAAGATCGTTATAAATTGGGCAGTATAAAGAAGATGGTCCCAATCTTCAATTTCTCCACATGTACAGTAGGGATTATTGATGATTCCCAAGGTAGTCTACTTATGATTTATAGAGCCGTGTCCAGTTATAATATATGTACAGTAGAGGCCAGGAGAGAACCAAGGCGGCGACTTTGGATAAACTAGTTTGACATCCGGGATGAATTTCTTAGTTATCAGGCCCTTGTCCGTCTCCTACCATATTGTCTGCCAGATTTGTAGTAGCATGGCAGCTAGTTTTTTCTTTTCTTGCTTGCAGTCAGTGCGGGTGTCGATGGTATGTCCAAAGATGGTAGCTGGGATTCCCCGCGACAGGCAGTAGTGCAATCCTCGACGGATAACCTCCAAGTCAAGGGGGAGGACACCTGCAAGAACCTGTAGGGCCGGAGAACTTACTGTGCAACAGGCCCTTGTAATGGCAAGCAGTATACTTCGCTGAATTGTTTCCAGTTTGCATTTATTGCGAACAATTATTGCTCTATGGTACCAACTCCCGGATCCGTATGTAATAACAGGGAGGAATATAGCGTTATACAGGAGTTTGAGTGTTCTCCGGTTCAGACCCCAGTCACACCTGCTTACTCGGACGATTAAGGCTGCATAATTTCTGATTCTTACTTGAAGGTATGAGAGGTGCGGGAAGAAGGAGAGCTTTGAATCCAGGATGATACCCAGGTGTTTTAGGGAAGTTACCAGCTTGATGGTTTTTCCTTGTACCTTGATCTGAGGTGGCCTTGATATTTGTAGGGTGCCTTTGAGAAGTATGGATTGTGTCTTCTGTGGAGAAATCCGGAGCTTGTGTAGAGTTGCCCAGTCCTGTAAGATCTGTAGTGCCTGATTTCCAGCGGCCTCGAGAGCTGCTCTGGTGTCCGCTTCGATGGAGATGGTAATATCATCTGCGAATGCTTGGATAGTAACAGGGCCCAGATCCAGACCAAGTAACTCATCAAGGACGATGTTCCAGAGGAACGGGCCGAGGACTGAACCCTGTGGGCAGCCTCTGTAGATAAATTTGGTGAGCTTCTGGTATGGTGAGGAGATGATGATCTTTCTGTTGGAAAGGTAACTTTCTATACACCTGTATAAGTTGGCTGGTATGCGTGCCAATCTTAGCCTGCGAAGAATGCTTGGCCACCAGAGCATGTCAAAGGCCCCGGCAAAGTCAATGGTTATGAGGAGAAAGTACTTGTAATTAGTGTTGGCTGCAGCTTGGGTTATTTGGTAGAGAGCATCCTCTGTGCAGCGTCCTGGGCGAAATCCATACTGTGAATTGGATTGTAGGCCAGCTTCTGTGTAGTGTGTTAGGAGTCTGGTATGGAGGAGGCGTTCAAGTAGTTTGCTCAATGTGGAGAAGAGGGCAATGGGTCGGTATGAGTTAGGCTGTTCTGGAGGCTTCGATGGATTTTTCAGTATTAACTTTAATTCAGCTATTTTCCAGCTTTCTGGGAAGGATCCCTGGGTTAGTCATTTATTGAACAGGTTAAGCAGAAATTGGGGATTTATCTGGGCGACCTTTTTTAGTATTTCTGGTTCAATGCGATCTAGTCCTGGGGATTTTTTATCCTTCATTTTGCCAAGGGCTTGCTGCAGTTCTTCAGTGTTAAATTCTTCCTCCACAGAGTCAATGTGGTAATTGTCATTATCTAGACAAATTTGCTGCTGTTGAACATGAGCAACATTGAAGGGCATCTGAAAATTTAAATAAACAACATTGAACCGTGGATGACACACAACGGGTTCAGATTATTTCACCAGAAATCTACGCCGTACCTTTCTGCAACAATGCACAGGATACACCCTGAACCTGAGCTACACTTAGCCAACCGTCCTTTACCTGTAATGAACAGTATTCGTGTCTTGGGTCTCATTTCTGACAACGAGCTGGGCTTTCAATATCATCTTAGACATCTACGGATGCCTCA
Organism: Mastigoproctus giganteus; assembly: GCF_048544385.1. NCBI lineage: Eukaryota > Metazoa > Arthropoda > Arachnida > Uropygi > Thelyphonidae > Mastigoproctus > Mastigoproctus giganteus. The sequence continues at coordinate 105,757 of NW_028328301.1, read as the reverse complement.
GTACATGGTGCTGCCTCCATCCAACGCTTTGCTCTTAGGAACACAGTAGATGCATATTGAACATCCGCGATTCAGTGTGTACATTGAGCTAACGAGCCTCTACTCAGCGTCCAATGGTGTTACTCAGTGAAATTAAAACCCATTTTATTTGGCCATTACTACAAGATCGAGTTATTGAATTCAGTGCTCCGTTAAAATATTCAAATATCAAAGTAAACCTAAAAGGATTATACACGAATTACATATTGACAGAGAGCTTATGATGACCGGAATCTGGATATAGAGTCGGCTAAAGGAATCCTGGACAGGTAATATGTTAATATTTAATTTTTAGGCATGTGTGCTTCGGTGTTTTGTTGAAATGAACAGTCAGTCGATTGTTGACTCAGCAGCGGAATGCAGCAATAGTCGCTTGTAAGACGATACGGTGCTTACAAGGTCAAGGACTACGTCACGTGGCGACAAAGTTAGGGATTAAACCCTCCCCACCCCGACTGAACTTTGCTTCTTTTATTCTCAAAGGCAATAAGTTGCTTTGCTGTGAGATATTTTAGGAATCTGTGGCCTTTTGTGTGCCTTAAGAGACAGACTTTAGCTGGAAGACATCTGAAGCGGATATAATTAAACTGCATTTAGTTCGTGTGTTTTCTTTAACCCACTTAAACCTACACATGGATGACAAACAACTTCCTAATACTGAGGAGTTTCTTCCGCCAGTATCTACGGCTGAAAGTTCTGGGTTATTAAATCCACAAGTTGCCCTCGAGGGATCGGATGATTCTGAGTCTTCGCAAGATGAAACTTTTCGTCAGAAATCTCTTTCCACTGAACAGATTGAATCGGATGGCTCATTGCAGGACTCTGCAACGCAAAAAACACTGGCTAAAAATATACAATCAGAGTTGAATAGTGATATCGCAAAGGGGGAGCCAACGAATGACAAGTTGGATACAGGCTCCGAAGATGAATTGAACTTACAAACAAAGCTAAATGAAATGGACGCACCTGTCATTCTGGGTACCATATCGAAACTGCATAATGATTTTTCTGGGTTTCTCTCCCAAGAGGGAAACAAGATTACTAAAACAGCTGGTAACATCCTAAGAGAAAAGTGGCATAATTTGGAAACCGTGACAATGTCACTTCTCATTGAAAACGAAAAACTAAAGGCGCTTAATCAGGAGGTACAAAACAGAACAGATCTCCTTGATAGAATTATAAATACCTGCCCGGCATTCGTGATGAATTCAGATACGGCCAGAGAAGAGAAATCAAAGGATCTGATGGGATCCGAGGTTATTGATTCTCAGCTGATAAGGGAGCCACACTTGTCATGTCCAGAACCTAATCATTCTGAGTTACTACCTGCTTCTCCTGTTCCTGGATCATATGCAGACACTGTTCGAATATCGGTACAAAAGACTGGACAACCGAAAGTTAAAACTGATAATGTTATTATTCTTCGAGCTTCAGACACCAGTGGGTGCAAAACAAGTGGCGATGTTAAAAATCTCGTTACTAAGACCCTCAAGTCTGATCTTAAGACTGTTAAAATTAAGTCCCTACGCATGATACGAAATAAAGGAGTTATTGTAGAAACTGCTACCAAGACAGACTTGGAAAATTTATCTGCTTCTGAGTCTCTTACTTCGGCTGGCGTCTCTCTCGGTCGCCCTCGCATGGGAAACCCCTCTTTGCTTCTTTACGACATTCCAAAAGATTTAACTAAAGAAGAAATAATCGAAAATCTTCATGTGAAAAACTTGGCTGACTTTGGATTTTCCTTAGAGGAATGTAAACAGGAAATTGCTCTCAGATTTACTACACGTGCAAGATCGTCGTCACTTGTGAATTGGGTAATAAGCTTCCCGCCAAGAATGTACAAACGCCTTCTGTCACAAGAAAGGATTTTCTTATCTTGGAGTTCTCACAAATTCCGTCGGTTTACAATTGTAACCAAGTGTTACCTCTGCTTAGGATATGGGCACACTACACAGTTTTGTTCCCACAAATCCCCTTCGTGCGGTCACTGTGCCCGCAGTGGTCACGTTTTCTCTGAGTGCCCTCATAAGGAAGAGGCGGCTTGCTGCGTAAACTGCAAGCGACGTAAACGGGAGTACAGCCATTCTGTAAAGGACAGTGAATGTCCTGAATATAAAAGAGCATTAGAAACCGCAAGAATAAGGACCGCTTATGAGTAATTTGACACATTACTCTGTACATAATGTAAACAACACCACCTCTCTAAACGGTTCTACGCCACTTTCGTCTGTGAGGGAGAAAGACCGTCTGAGGATTATGCAGATAAATGGGCAGCGATCTCGGGCAGTAGCTGACGAGATTAGGCTTTCTGCCGAGACAAATTGTATCGACATTGTCGCTATACAAGAGTCTTATTTTGCACGCGTCCAGTCTGGACCACAGTCTAAAATCCTGGGTTACTCGTTAAAAATGAGAATAAACAACCCGTTGACCAGAATCCCAAATCTTGTATATTAATTCTTAATGACTCTTTAGACATCACGGTTCTTCATGGATTTTGCACTCAGTTCTCTACCTGCGTTCTTGTCACACACACTCCGTAATGAATTTTTACTTAATTTCTCTCTACTGCCCTCCATCGGAGGACTTTAATCACTCTCTTGTTTACCTAGAGACTGTCATAAATACTTTGGGACCGAACAGCAATATATTGATCTCATCGGACGTCAACGCAAAATCAAACTTTTGGCACAGCTCTTCTACAGATGCACGTGGCCTTCTCTTGGAGCAGTTCATAATTAATCATTGCGTTTCAATTCACAACAAGCCTAATCACCCTCATACTTTCTCAAGTTATGCAGGAGAATCTAATATAGATATAACGATGACAAACTCTCACTTCGATTTGCGGCTTACTGACTGGACCGTGTATACGGACTGGTGCACCAGTGACCATAGAGTCATCTATTATATGCTTTCCCCTGATTCTACCGTTCCATCTTCACACACTTTCTCACAGCCAGAATTAATAAGATTTTCCATCAGAAACATTGACTGGAATGCTTTTGACTCTTCCATTCTTCTGGACCTTGACGAACAGAAACTTGCTTCTTTTGAAACCTCACCTATTTCTCATCAAGTGAACTATATTCAAAATGCTATAATAAAAGCGTCATATAAGTCTTCTAGGAAAAAGAGGGTTAACCAGAAGACGTGCTCATGGTGGACGCAGGAGTTATCGCAGTTAAGAAGGGAAGTTCATCGAGCCCGTAGGTACTACCAAAGGCATAGAGACTGGCCCCAAGCCGACGTTAATCGTTTTTACCAGCAGTATTCTTCTTTGAGGAAAAGCTACGTGAAGGCCATTGCCTCTCGAAAGCGCGAAACGTGGATGAATTTCGTTCACACCTCTGGAAATGCTAACCCTTGGGGTCTTCTATACAAGACTGTAAGAGGAAAAACCTCTAGTTCTAATATATTTGGCTCAATTGTGGCAGACTCCGTGGAAACACTAAACTGGCATGATTCTACAAATGCAATCTTAGATGCTCTTTTTCCATTGGATGATCCTAACTCAGACTTACCTATTCACTCTAAAATCCGATCAGACAATGAATTGTATGTGTCCTCAACAACCATCGAACCTTTTACGTTGGATGAACTGCAGGCTGTCTCCCATAAAGTTAATGTTCAGAAGTGCCCAGGACTAGATTTTATAGAAAACATTTTTATCATCAGAGTCTTGAAATTAAAACCTTACATTCTTCTAAACTTATTCAACAGATGCCTTCAGGAAGAAACTTTTCCGGAAATTTGGAAGGTCGCTCTAGTTAAGTTGATCAGAAAGCCGGATAAGCCTCCTGTAGCGGCTAGATCGTACAGGCCGATCGCTCTGCTGGCTAACTTGGGTAAATTGCTAGAGCGACTAATGGCCATTAGATTGAATACCCTACTGGTAGAACAGGATCTGCTTTCAAGAAGTCAATATGGGTTCTGTCCCGGATGTTTCTGCGAGGATGCTCTTGTGGACTTTGTCTCTTCAGTTCAAAACTCGGTACATAAATATACCCTGGCCGTTTTCATCGACTTCGAGGGTGCCTTCGACTCCCTTTGGTGGGAGAGCGTCCTGGAGCGTCTGCTATCGGCTTGGTGCTCCAACCACCTTTACCTTTTAATCCGCAATTATTTTGCCAATAGAACCATAATAGTCAAGGCTAAACATAGCCAAGTATCAAGATCAGTATCTAGAGGGTGCCCACAGGGCTCTATATTGGGTCATTTTAAATGGTGCTGCAGAAGTCGCTTTCCCGATCTTTCGATAACGTCAAAATAATAGCGTATGCAGACGATCTCACCATCTTGGTAAATGGTAACTCTAGGGCCGATCTGGAAAATACCGCAAATTTTGTTCTCCGGGATCTCTACGATTGGACTGTGGCCAATAAGCTTAAAATCAGCTTGTCAAAAACAAAGATGATGATTCTTGGATCAAAGTTGGATATCACTCGTCCTCCGTTTGTCAAGATCAACAACATTCGTCTCCCCATAGTTAAAGAATACAAGGTTCTAGGAGTGGTAATTGATTCCAGTCTCAATTTTATTCCTCATTTGACAAATTTATCATCTAAAATACGTAGATTTACTAGTGCAATTGTTAGGGTGTCCCGTGTTGAATGGGGGCTCTCAAGAAAAACTTTAAGGATTTATTACAATGCAGTTTTCCTCCCTCTAATCACGTATGCTGCCGGTGCATGGTTTCACAGGGCACGGCTCAAACACTTCATTACAAAACTCGTCTCATTGCAGAGAACCATTTTGCGGTGTTTAGTTAAGGCATGCAGGACAGTCTCGACGCAAGCTCTGCAAGTACTAGCCGGAACATTACCTTTAGACTTGCAAGTTACTTATAGAGGCTTTTTATACAGACTGAAAAGGCAGATTGAGACCAAATTTCTTGGAATAACCATCAACCTTCAAGAAGATGCTAAAAGAGAAAGAAGGAGACTGTGGAACGAGTTAGTAAACATTTGGCAGTCTCGATGACAACGAGAAAATTTATACCACAAGTTTCATTTCTCCTTGATAAACGTGTTCGATTGTGGTTCTGCATGGACATATTCACGTCCTACCTGTTGACAGGACACGGATCGGTGAACCAGAGTCTTTTTAGGTTCAATTTATTACAAATAGACCTCTGTTCGTGTGGATCACCAGAGAGTTGGGATCACATCTTGTTTCATTGCTCCCTGTATGACGATCTCAGACTTCCTCTTCAAGCACTTACTAATTTTCAATCAGGACAGGAGTCGTCTCTGCTTCAAAGCTCGGAGTCATTTCAGATTCTTCAGACTTTCGCTCAAGGCGTATTTCTTCGAAGGCGTTCAGTGTCGACAGATCTCAACAGGATGCAGCACAACGGTCCTGCTGATGCATAGCTGGTTAGATCTCGTTTAATAATACATAAACTCAAATCCTCAAGAAATGAAATTTTCCTCGGCCTGCAGACAAAATTAAGTGCTTTCTTCCTTTTCTTTTTTTTTTTTTTTTTTTAATTTTATTTATTTTATTAATTTTATTATTTAGTTACATAAATGTTTTATTTTAATAATTTTGGTTCCAAATCCAGCTCCACGGGAGATCCTTTTTTTTTTTTTTTTTCTCCCTTTGGAATGGGCCCCCAGAGGATCCTGGCCTACCTTCTGACAACATTAGGTGGGTCAGAGTCTCTCTTGAGACAGTACGTGCTTTACATGGACTGGCCCACCTTCCCGTGGTGTGGACGAGTAGCCAGAATCATGTGTCCAGGTGACTGATGCTTCTGGGTAGCCAAGCGGCCAGAACAGAACAACAGAACACACGCATAATACACACAAACCTACGCCACACACATCTGGCCCATTTGTAGTGATACTGTTCTTCACAGAGATACGAGGCGGAGTTGAACAAACGTTCTAGGAGCCGCCCTTTACATATACACATGTCCACATGTCCACATTACTACAAGATCCTCGGTGACTTAAGAGATCCGGATCCCGTGGGTACCTTCACACTTTCTTGTGATGATTACGTTCAGCAATGGGGAAAAGGTGATACTGCAGACATTAACGGGTAACAACTATATCCTGTTCCTACACAAAATTATTCCCCCTTTTCTAAGATTTACACTGATCAAGGTCCGGCAACAAAGTGGGTGCAGTTCATTATTGTTTCTATTCCATTTCCGGCCGATGCACCAGCTATATTGGTCGGTTCCAAGCTGCCCCGGAAAATGTTATGCACCAATACATCAAGAAAAGCTGACTCACAGCGTTCTCTTAGTTTTGAATAACACGAGCTCACCTTACAATCCTTTATTAAACCCTTAAGACATGAGCTGATACGTCTTCGTCTCATGAACATTAGAAAACTGTTGTCTTCTCTTAAATCCCGAACCACAATGATACCCCAAAAATGAGCGTCCTTGCAATGGTGCAACACATTGCTCCAGCATAACCTCCATAAACAGTCTACTCCGTATCCCGATTGCAGATGCAATATCCGAGAATATGCTGTGGAAATCGAAACTACAATTATGGACTTCTCACTTCTGTAAAAAGAGAAAAGAAGAAGTAATCTTAGCCCCGGATCCTCAATAAGTCTTACTCACCTCACTCATCTATTTCTATTTACAGGAAATTATCTTCCACAGGGTAAGCCCTGCTTGCGCAGTAAACATACGCTCACGAGCGGACCCTGATCAACAATGCAACCCTCCCCCCCAGGAATATTTCAAAGCGTTTGGTTTAATTTAGTCGCTTGTCCGTGCAGAGTTAGCTTCAAAACAGGAGTGGTCCAAAATGCACTTTTCGGGCAGAGAATTGTGCCGCATCCCACGCAGATCTTCGGCTTCTTTTCTCACCAGCTGCGGGGCTCCCATGCGGTTCGGGGCACGGTGCTCGTTGCCGCTAACACGTAAATCGGTGCGTTTGACTGATGAGTTGCTGATGGGGGGGGGAGAGTTGCCTTTCGATTCGTTTGCCCGTCAGGCGTTGAATTAGGTAGGACGGGAGGAACCGCAAAGATGACGAAAAGGAGAAATGTGATCTTCTTAATTTACTCCTGGACAGAAAGGGTGGGAAAGGACTGCGTAGTGCGCTGCGTCTTCTGGAAGTAATTCCTCCTCTGGATGCTGAAATGGAGTCCCTTCGGATTATTCCCTTATCCGCCCCCCCCCCCGTTTTCGCTCGTCCTGCTCGTCTTCCCAACACGAGTAAAGCGCATCTCTGCAGAAGTGCTCGTGACATTCAGAGATCACGTGACGGTCGGAATGAGAAGCGACGCGAACGAGAGGTCTCTGGAGAGCGGGTTGCGCTTCCCTGATAGATGGCGTTGGGGGGTCGGGGGTGGAATTGAATGAAAGGCGGAATGCAATTGGAAATGAGCTGCGACACGTCATCCGCAGTTAATCGATACCAGATGGCACTGCAGTAACAATGGCCCATTGTGCCTCATTGTTTTAGCAGCACGCGCTCGTGACGTTATCTCGTTAACCTTTGGCGGGATAACTTTTATTCTTCGCCGTTATCTCCGACAATGCGTGTCGCTCAACAACTCCGTCACTAACTCCGCACATAATGTCGCCCCCCTCGTGTAAATATTCATCGCCACCCCCCTGCGTTTCGAATGAATACTTCGGGGAGTTTAAAATCGCGACTGCGTCACTCTGAAGACGGCGGTGAATGGACTCGAAGGGCACCGTTACAACCAGAATCCGCGTTAGCACCAGCAGAGCCAAGGCACCCCTTCCATCCCCTGCTCCCCCCCCAAATTTCGCTGCGAAGGGAGCAATCACAACTGCCTTTTCGTCGTCGAAGTTCATTGCCTTCGTGGCGTTGCGAGGTGATCGCTTCGACTGCAACCGCTTCTTGAACTGACATCGCAATTCTGCACGTGCGTGAGAACTGCCCGCTGTTCGGTCTCGCAGCTGACGAGTAATTATTGCGTTGTTTCTCCGTCCGGTTTTTGTCTCCTTCGCAATTCGTAAGAGATTTCCTGCGAGCAGACGGCGCGACCTGACAAAACGAGGAGATTCCAGCGGGTGGTTGGACGGTAAGGCACCCTCGCCAGTATTTACGAGTGAGTAAACAAAGGACGAGGTGCATTTCCTTCATGAAATGATGGGGGAGGGGGGTAACGATTTGCGTTGACGAATCCACCCTTCGGAGAAAATTATTAAATAAATCTTCGCGTGTGTCTGAATTGAACAATCATTGTGTGTCGCAGTGTACGTACCATCTTTAACTATCCATCGGGAAACAAAACGCGTTTGATTTGTCCCCAGTTGTGAGATGAGCAAATCACTTCCACTTGGACTTAAATTATTTCATTTTATTGTTTTGTTCCTAACTTTGTTGCACTCAGTGGGAATAATCCAATAGAAAACGCAAAAATAATAAAAATACAAAAAGCACAGTGTTCTTAATTCTGAAACAAAATTTGAAATTGCTCTTTTAATTTTTTTTTTTTTTTTTATATAAACCCCAAACCCTAAAGCCTGAACATCTCAGCCATTCTGAATCTCTAAACCAATTTCTTTTGAATAAAAGGTGACGTTTTCGGTTTTGTGCACTCAATCCTCTCCTCTGGAATAGACCAGTGTACCTCACTCATCGCAACATCTCCTATACCCGATCCTCCAATGCAGGTTTTTTTCTTTTTTTTTTTATTTGAACCCCAAACACGAGAGGTATTAGAATCTAGAGTACTTAGCACCGTGCTTGGGTTGGAGGTTGAGAAGACGAAAGAAGATATTTGTTGATATTGGACTTGAACTTCTGTAGATTGTAATTTTCAGGAAATACGTATGAAGGAAGGTTGTTCCAGAAAACGGCAGTTGAATGGATGCCCAGTGCCCAGGGATGTATCTATGAGACAGTGAGTGGAGAAACTCTGTTACAGAGGAGTCATTAATAACCTAATTGTCCTCTTCTCAATGGAATCTGAGAGAGGTTTTGGAGGCACCACCCCAGATGTGGGAACAATAATCCATGGCAGGGAGGATTTGTGATTTATACAGAGTGAGCAGCTGTTTGGAAGAAAAGTATCGCCGAGAGCGAAAGAGAAAACCAAGTTTTTTAGATGCAGAGGAAGCAATATTTGTAATGTGTTTGTGCCAAGAGAGATTAGAAGTCAGGGTAATCCACAAAAGAGATATATCCTTTTGCCTAGAAATTGGAGTGTCACTAAAGATAAGCATAGGAGCAGAAGAATCCTTTTTGTGAGATATAAGACAAGACTGAGTTTTAGAAGGGTTGATATCAACTACGTTGTCTTTGCCCCACTGGAGAATTACTTGAAGATCGGCATTTAAGGAATTGGTAGCAGATTTTCGAGAAGTTGAATTCTAAGAAACCTTGTTCTGATTGAGCAGAATACGGTTTCTTAAAATGGAAACTGGAATGAAATAAGCTATCATAATCAAAACTATAGATAAGATTTCCGGTGATTGAAAGAAGGTCACAAGAGGAAACGAGTGGTGGAAAGAACCAACCCTTGGGGGACACTGGCATTACTGGAGAACTTAGAAGACAGAGAGCCGTCTACCATCACCCTCAGTGAGCGATCACAGAAAAAACTGGTTAACGAATTGTAGAAAACAGTTGGAAAATCATAAGATGGAAGCTTGTTTAGAAGACCTTTATGCCAAACAAAATCGAAAGCCTCTGAGATGTCAAGAGCAACTACTTGTGTTTCACCGAACTTTTTCATTGAATTGGTCCATAAATGGGTAACATAAGCCACAATATCACCAGTTGATCGACACTGACGGAATCCATACTGGCGATCGTTGATCAGACGGAAGGTTTCTAGGTAGTTTAAGAGTTGGCGGTTAATTGATTTCTCCATTACTTTAGAAAGAGTAGAAGTAATTGCAATGGGACGATAATTGGATGGGAGGGATTTGTCACCCTTTTTAGGAACTGGCTGGATATGAGCAAATTTCCAAGCAGAAGGAAAAACACCTTTGGAATAAGAAAGTGAAAAAAGGCGGCAAAGAATAGGAGTAAGTTCAGGAGCACACGGTTTGAGAACAAGTGGAGAAATTCCATCGGTACCTGGAGCTCTGTTAGCATCAAGTTTTGTTAAATCCTTCTGACATCATTTTGACGAAAGACCACAGGAGGCGTTTAATGGAGCGTGTTGAGAATGGTGGGAGGTGTTTTACCAAGATCATTAATACATGAGGTGGAAGAAAATGGGATGCTAGCAGGTTAGCTTTATCCTTGGCTGAAGTGACTACAGAACCATCTGGTTTGGATAGAGTTGGGCAAAACTTGCGGCCAATAGCTTTGTAACAGACCAGAATGCTCGGCTACCATTAGGGCAAGAAGCAAGTTTTCTACTCTTAGCCTGTTCAAACTCTAGTTTGGACTGATTAATAACTGATTTACAATTGTTGCGAGCTTTAGTGTAGGCAGAAAATGAAACTGAAGAATTAGAAACAAGCCAATTACGATATGCAACATTCTTCTCCTGAACAGCCTTAGCCCATTTATTGGAACACCAAGGTTTAGATAAAGGATGAAATTTTAAAATGGACTGTTGGATAAAGGATTCCATTCCAGCAAGAATTATTTCACTGACACGATCTGAGCAAACGTTGACATCAGAAGTTTTGAAACAGTAATCCGACCAAGGAAAAGAAGAAAAGAAGTCTCGCAGGTCATCCCATTTTGCATTCTTGTAAAGCCAAACAACACGAGGTCGGGAATAGCCATGAGATAAAGGTTCCATTGGAGAAGAGACAATCACCAAGTTGTGATCTGAAGTGCATAAAAGACCTCTCATTTCGACTGTGTACTTAGAAGAGTTGTTTGTGAGAAAAAGATTAAGCGTATTTGCTGTATGATTAGGATTGTCCAGTATTCTTGTAGGTAAATGAACAATCTGTGCAAGGCCATTAGTAACTGCAAAAGCCTCAGCATCTCGACCTGCTGGATCGGTGTGTCTAGAAAACGGAAGCCAGCTGGAGTTGTGAACATTAAAATCACCAAGGAAAATTACCTCCCTGTTAGGAAAGTTGGAGTGGAGAATGTCAAGTTGCAAAGAGAGGAAGTCAAAGACCTCCACGTGATTAGTGGAGTTGGGAGAACGGTAGAAACAAAAGATGAATTTGACAGAATGATTTTAAGCCAGAGAAGATCAAAGAGAGTAGATTCCAAATTTCCAAGTCTCTTACAGGGAATATCAGAATAAGTACCACCTTTAAGGCGAAAGGAATCATACAGCGAATAATTTGGGTCTCTGAGATGAGTAGTAGTTGAATCAACCGATAACTGAGATTCTGTCAGAAAAAGTACATGGGGTTTGGCAGACTGCAAGTGGAAATGGACATCGTTGAGATTAGATTTGAGACTGCCGGATTGCTGCCGGATATTGCCGGAGCTGCATCCGGCAGCACTGTGACCAGTAAACAACACCACACATACACACAGGGTTGGTATAATGCATCGTATATTTTTATATGCAAAAAAAAAAAAGGAAGATTATTTATTCATTTAGACGTTGCTATGTAATTCACGCAGTCTGTTGGGTTTTATGATGTGTGATGTGAGAGATACGTTATAGGTGAGTGGTGTGGAGAGATTCATTTCTTAATTATCCCGTCACTGCTCGATGTCCATTGATTTTCTTCCGTTAAGTACAGGCTGCCTTTAGAAAAGAGTGTCGTCTTCGTGGTTCATTCGTTGCCTTCCATATTTCGTGCAGGTCGAAATATTCTCGGCGGTAATTAAGGAGTCTAATTAAGAGGTATCAGACACTCGCTTACTGACGGATATCGAATCCCAGCCTGCAACGAGCACTTCTAGACATTGATTAAATATGGATGTTGATACAAGAACGTCTTGTAAGCTTCGGCAACAATTGTAGGGAACCGCTAATGCACGACCCCAAACTGCTTGACTAGCTCTTCGATGTTTCTAAAACCTTGAAATGGAATGCCGTAATTAGCGTCCAAGAGGGTGCTCAGGTGGACTTCAGTTGAAAGGCCGGTATAGTCGACGGAAAGGGCAACTGGTCCCTGGACTCCTGACAGCGGAGCGAAACCGGTGAGAGAAGTTCAGAGCAAAATGGTTGCTGTTCGGTGTTTTACTTATTAAAAATGCGCCTCAAGGGATTTCATTCTCACCATTGATCGCGCCTGAAATGTGCAACTCCGACAGATGAAACCAAAGCATTCTTCGGAAGTGTTTTTTGAGGTTTTGGTGACTGACGAAATTAACATTTTTATGGAAGCCGACAAGGGACAGCTAATTCGCGTGGCCGCTAATTTATATTCAAATTCGGGGGCAGTTTCTTTGCGACGCGAGCTTTTCAATGAAGAAATTGAATTGAAAAATAACGAACTTTACTTGTTGGTAAGACGCGGATTTGTTGTCCAGTCACTTTTAAGACCTCTCTCTCAGTCGATAACATTCTTCTGACCTCGGTGTTCTCGAGATCAACGAAATTTATTCCATTGGGTCGAAGGCTTTCAAAGAACTGACGACGGGAGATTATTTCTTATCCATATCGCCAAAAATGGAAGGTTAGGGAAAATGCACAGTAATTATTGTTGATGGAACACAATCTTTGAAAGTGAACGCATCTCATGAAACCCGACCGTGTTGGAGGGCAAGGGAAGTTTCAGTCTTAACAAGAGTTTGAAGCCAGAGCAACAATTCCACGAATTGGAAACAGTTTGGCAACGTCGGAGCCGGAATTTCCAATCTTGACAATCCCGTGTCAATTCAAGTGTCAGTAATTCCGTTTTGGTGGCAATTGAAAAGGCGCTTTCTTCGGAAGAATGCCCTGTTTTGTTTCTTTTTGTCCAAACCTGGTATGTATTCGATTATTTCATTTTATTTCCTTTGTGTACCGTATTATCTGGTTAGGTTATACTGCGAAGGGCTTGCTGTAATTGTAATAAATGAATATTTATTTATTTATAAGCTAAGTAAATGGCAGCTGCAAAACCATCAGAATCTCTAAATGGGCAAAACCATGGTTCTCAAGAGACCTGAAACCCGCTTTTCGGGAAAAACAATGTGCCCTTAGGAAGTGGAAGAGGACTGAATCCACAAGTAATTTCATTAGCTTTAAAAAGAAACGAGCATTTTTCCTGAAGAAAAAGTGACACGCCAACAATAGATGCATAGCTAATAGGTTAGTTTGCTCAAGGCGGTCATTTGCAAAGCATTACAAAGATATTTAGATGGATGAAAGCCTTTTCGTTGAGTGGGCCTATAATACGTTTGGTGAGAGTCATGTGAAGAAAGAATCGAATCCTGCCATCTCCATCCCATTACGTGATTTAACTCCCCTGTCTACACTTAACATCACAAAGAAGAATCTGATGAAAGTAATAAACGAGTTACCGAACAAAGCTACTGTCGGACCTGATGGATTTCCCTTGTTTATCGTTAAAATATCCTGTCTTCATTGTGAATGCTCTTTTATATATCTTTAATGAAATTTTACGAACCTCGACAGTGCTCCAGATTTGGATGCACTACTGCGTCAAACCCATTCCGATCAATTCGAGGCCAAAAATTGCGAAGGATTTTCGTCCTATCTCAGTGGGCTCTTCGCTCCTTAAAGTGTTTGAAAAGGCACTCCTTACGCAACTTATGGAGCACTGTTTCCATCACAGACCTCACCACTTTCACACTGTAATCCCTGGAAGGTCTACTACCACCAATCTCCTTCAAACTCTCTTTCACATACAGGAAGCTTTGAATTCTCGAACTCAGCTCGACATAATTTTTCTGTACGTTAAATCTGCATTTGACAGGATTTCCATCACATCCTTACTTAACATCCTGAAGAACTACTTCAGGATTTCAGATAACCTGCTAACCGTACTCAATAAATTTTTTCAGGAAAGATGGCTCCTTGTAGAGCACAATGGTCTCTCCCGTTCCTTTACTGTCTGCAGAGGGGTTCCACAAGGTAGCGTTCTGTCTGCAGCACTGTTTGCAGCTGCTTTGGAACCTCTTCTGGCAATAAAAACATGATCTCTTACGCCGATTATTTGAAGCTCTTCATTCATTCGGATCAGCCAGAACAAGCGCTCTCAATCCAAAGATTTTCAATAAAACAAATAAATGAGATAAACACCTTTCTGAATTACATTTGACTCGAGCTAAATGCCAAAAAATCTGCCTGGATGACCTCCAAAAAGAGGAAAAGAATAATCCCAATGTAAGTCTCTATAAATGGACATCAAATAAACCATGTCAATTCCCACAGGGACCTCGGTTTGGTGTGGGATTCGAACCTGTCTTTTCTGGATATAGATTTGTCCAAACTTATGTTGTACCCGTGGCTCTCTACGCGTCGGAAATCTGGTCCTCCAACCTACCGCCAGCAGTTCTTGGGGCTTGAGTATTGGCTGCTGCGATCCCTCAATAGGTCTTCAGGACATCCCCTTACTATCTCTAAGGCTATACTGCATTCGCTGCATGGAATGACTCCTTGGAAACAAATAATCACTACTCGCAATATAATTACCCTCTCCAAGCTTATTTCAGGGAGACTAGATGCTCCCATCATCGATAGGCTCATCATCTACCCAAAGAACAAATAATCACCAACGTCTAAGATCGGACCAGCCCTGAACCAAATCAGTTCGCACAGTCATATATTTCCAGCAAACACAATTAGTCTCCTGAACGATCTAAATATTAACTCCGAGGCGATTTGCGTGGAGAAGATCTACAGACCCAAAGTCCTTGCGGACACCTACGCAATGCTGAAATTTTAGATGTTTCGGGCCTCCTTCGCTCTCTGTAGGTTTCTATGAGGACACACTGCGCTCCCCTCCAGTTCCGGACGGCTTTCTACAACTTTCCGGCTCTCCCGCACAGTGCTTCGAGGTATGCGGAATTTATTTAGAACATTTATCTCGAATATTGTCTTAACTGCTGTAATTTATTTTATCTGATCTGTATCCGTTATATTTATATATATCGTTAATCTGTTATAGTTATGTTTACCCTCCTAGCAATGCTTTGCTGTCTAGGGGTGGATGTAAACTTTCCTTTTATTTTACTTGAATAAATAATAATATAACATGCTACTTGGGAAATAAAGCACCACAGGGGGTCAGGCAGGGACATATTCAGCAAGTGATCTAACTGCAAAAAGAGAGACAGGAACACTTCACCTTGAGATAAAAGAGTTTGTTCAGGATCCTGTTAGTGCGATTTGTAATCTCCTAAGACTACTGTCAACAAGTGGCAGGGCTCGTTCAGGAGAATTTAGGGGAGTCCTATGGTGGGGTAGGCCACCACGGTGAGCTTGCGTTTGTGTGACGGGGGTGGTTGAGAGGAGTGCTATGTTGTTGTTGTTGTTGTTGTTGCGTTGTAGGAGCATCAGCGACTGAGGCCATATTGGTCCGTGTATGTTATCCGTAAATTTCTTGTGTCCTGAGATCTATTTTCTGTTTGCTGAACGAAAAACCCATGGTACCCTTGGCCGAGACCGACTAACTCAGCCACATTGCGAAAAGGTCTATAAAATTTCTCTCGTCGTCGACGGGAGAAATTTTATAAATCTTTTATAGACTGGGTGGAAAACATCTGAGTTCGTCGTCGAACTCAGATGTTTTCCACATAGTGTGGGCAGAACAGCTGTCCTTCCAATTGTTCTACCAACGAGGGCAAGCAGACAATTTTTGATTGTATATAGAACTCCGCGATTCCCTTTGCACTACCACTCCTCCTCTTACTGGAAGACTACTATCTCATCCAGGGTAATATCCTCTGGTTCATAGCATCACTCCTCGATGATAGGGTACTACAAATCGATGCGTATGGACAATGACACAAGAAGGCGATCTCTGCTGGTGTTCCGCAGAGAGGAGTCCTATCTGGCTTACTATTTACAGCCATCGTTGCGCCTCTTGTCGTAACAATGAGAAAATCATCATCTATGCAGATGATATAAAAATTCTAACGCCTTTTGCTTCCAACAAACACCTTGAAGCTACAGCAAACATTAATAATAGTCTCATCAACGTCGCCTCTTACCTCAAACAGTATGGACTCTCGATCAACCCACAAAAAACAAAACTAATGGTGTTCTCTCTCAGACCACCCCCTACAATAATAGCCCCAACACTCGATAGAACTGTAATATCTGCCACTGCTACACATGCAGATTTGGGAATAGTATTTGACCCAAAACTCCGGTTCCATGCTCATGTAGACAAGCTCACTTCCAGAGCAGCCTCTCTCCAATAGCTAGCTAAACAACAACTAATTTATGTTAAGGAACCTCGTTGATTTAAGAAATTCATGAGAACAGTAATCTATTCTTCACTCTCCTAGGCTGCTGAAGTGTGGGCATCGGCAGCTACTACAACGAAGAAACCAATCCTCGCTGCACAATTCTGGCTCCTTAAATGGGCTAACTGGAAAGCTTGTCTCCCACCATAGGACAGAACTACAGCTTTAGCTACCTCACTGGGGATGCCGCGACTGCCTGACATCATTAAAATACAACGACTGATAGCTACAGTTAAAATGATCACTGGTCAGATCTCAACACCGTCCATTTGGGATTCGTGTTACTGGCGAATACCCAAGCCAAAACTTCGGTCAACCCCGATGCTCTGCTCGAGGAATTAGTATTAGCATTAGCATTAGTAGAGGCATTTGATGCAAGAAAGCAAGCTTATGCAGCTTCAGCCAAAAAAAAAAAAAAAAACCCACTTCCACTTCACCCCTCTGTTTGTTCAAAATACCTGTCCAGCTGAGCCTTAAACTTATTTAGGCTATCAACCTCCACCACAAGGGATGGAAGTCTGTTCCACCAACCAACCACCCGCTGGCTAAAGGCAAATTTCCGCACGTCTATCCTACATCTGTCTTTCCTCAATTTGAATTTATGCCCTCTCAGGTGATTATTCTGAGCGAGAGGAAGAATCCCATCAGCATTGAGCATGCTCAAACCATTCAAGGCTTTATACACCTCTATCAGATCACCTCGCTGGTGCCTAGTCTCCTGGTCTCCAGCTACTCTTGCAGCCCATCTACACAGCTCAGAGAACTTCATATCTGCCTGCACAACCACCGCCAGGTCCCTTTCATTCTCTACCACTGTCATATCGCCCCATAGCCCTACTCTCTACCCTAAGCAAACTCTATGAAAGGCTGCTCCACAAAAGGATCATGAACCATTGCAAAACCGCCAACCTGGAATCACCCAGGCAATATGGATTCAAACCGGGCTTCTCGACCATTGAAGCAGTCCAAAACTTCATAACCAAGGCAACCCAAAGTAACAAGAAGTATTTTCTGGTAATAGCAGTGGATTTTGCTGGGGCCTTCGACACTGTCTTGTGGCCCAGTGTCCTTGGCAGACTCCGGAAAGCAGGACTCCCAGAAAACTTGTAAAACAGTGTCCGGGCATATCTGTCGGACAGGAAAATTGAGGTCGTCACAACTTTCCGAAGAGTTGTTAAAAGCGTCCGAAGCGGCTGCCCACAGGGATCTGTCCTGGGGCCACTAATGTGGAACATGGTTTTTGATGACTTCTTGGCTCTGGACCTGGGAAATGTGGCTAGTAAGGCCTATGCTGATGATCTCATTTTAATGGTGGAAGCGGACTCCAGAACGGGACTTGAAACACAGGCAAACCAAGCACTACAAACCTTACAGAATTGGGCAAAAACACATATGTTAATGATTTCACCAACCAAGACAAACTCAATATTACTAAAAGGCTCTCTAAACATCAGACGACCACTGCAAATAAAGATAGCGGGATCCACCATTAAACTAGCAAAGCAAATAAAGTATCTAGGTATTATTCTGGATGGAAACCTGTCCTTTACACCTCACCTCACCTACTTGAGAGAGAAACTAAGGAACTATGCAGCACTTGTAGCAAGAGTATCTCGCAGGGACTGGGGACTCAACAGGAAGACCCTGTCCCTGTATTATAAAACAATATTCATCCCAGCGATCACCTACGGATCGCCAATCTGGTTCAGGAAGGCCGGAACCGCGGTCAACAGAAGACTGCTGGACACTATCCAAAGAAACATACTTCTAACTAAAACTAGGGCATGCAAAACGGTGAGCACCCACGCTCTGCAGGTCCTGGCAGGAGCTCTTCCGCTGGACCTCGAGGTGACTAGATGTGGACTCATGTATTTACTGTCCAAGGATATACCTCCTCCATCTATGACTTTACTTTGGACCCAACCAACAGCCGGACGGTAGAGAAACAACGAATAGTGGCTCACATGTTGAAGATTTGGCAGCACAGATGGGAGATGTCACCAAAAGGTCAAGTTACAAGAAGCTTCATACCGATAGTCGCAAAAATGTACCCAAAAGCCCCCTCGTGGTTCTATCCTGGGCTAAACACAACCTTCCTCCTGACGGGCCCGGCACATTTAAAGCAAAACTGAACGCACTCGGAATAATAGAAGAGTCCACATGCACCTGTGGAGAACCTGAAACCTAGCAGCATATTATGCACGACTGTGAATGCTACGAAGAACACAGAAGCAGACTTATAACTGAGATTCAATACTTTCCGAAAAATCAAGAGTACCATCTACTGGATTCAGAAGATGAATACAAAGCCCTCAGCCGATTTGCACTCGACGTCTTCAATAGACGACGAACAGAAATAGCCATCCACAATGAATAGATGACCACAAATAATAAATAAAGGCAAACCGATAAAACATGAACACAGAGGAAAGGATAGCAAAATACTAAGGACAAACGGCGTAATATGCAGAAGAATAAATGAAACAGCATCCGCCTAGGAACCAGTTGGAGTGGCTCCAGCCAGGATGTCGTCGCACCCAGGAAGAACCCACCCACCTAGAAAAGGACCAAACCCCACCAACGAGTCATCATCAGACTGCACTTGCTGGAGGGCACTGTAAATTGCCGCTATGGCGAACTAGGCGGGGTTCCCTTGCCCAGCCCACTTTCTCTCGCTATCCCTGGTGGGGTGAGGGCAAGGACTTCCTGCCCCCTCCCCACCCCACCACCCCCTCATTTCCCTCTGGTGGGGCAAGGGCATGCCCCACTGATATACCTGGGGTCGCCTTCCCTATTGACCCCATACTTCTCTCTTTTCCCCCCAGCCTTCCGTGTCTACCCCCTACTCTACCTATATCGCCAGCGAAAAGCGAATGCCCCACACAACGTAAAAATTTTAAATGCCAAACTCGACACACTTGCAACCTCTTTAGGCCTAAGTAAATTCAAGCGTTTATCCCCCCCCCCTCCTTTTTTTTTTATATATATAGGTCCTAGCCACTGAAATCTCAGGAAATTAGGTGGCAGGACCTGCCAGAGTACTTATCTAAAAATAATGGTGTACCTGGTCTGCCTCCACGGGGCAAAGTGTGGGCAACGTTCGGCTTCAGTAGGGTCCAGTGGCTAAATGGCCAGATGAACAACGGTACACAACACAGAACACATGTACAATACCCACACACTTTTAAATCTCTGCCCTACCCAGTGAACTGGTACACCAACAAAGAAAGCAACGCGGAGATGGGGGAAACCCCTGGTGCCGTTAGACACTAAATACACTTTACACTTTACACTTTGTCAGTGTAGTACCACAGAGTTGATACGTTGCTCTGGGGTTGCTGTTTCCCATGTGTAGTAGTTTACATTTGTCAATGTTAAACTTCATTTGCCACCTCTCAGCCCATCTGCTCAACCTTTCCAGATCCTGTTGCAGCAGCATAGTGTCAGTAGTGTCCTTGACAACCCTACCTACCTTTGTATCGTCTGCAAACTTCGACATTAAGCTTGATATACCATCATCAATATCATTTATAAATACAGAAAACAATAATGTGTTTATTGTGTTTTTCTTTAACAATTTCTCCTCCACTTTACTCTCAGTTATTACAAGATTCTGTAGCTTATTGCTAGAGTTGAATACACCTCTGGCATTCCCCTTGCTGAATAAGTCCTCATGCGTGAATGTCGATGCAAAATATTCATTTAGTTTGTTAGCTACCTGAGCAGGATCATCGACAGTTGACCCGTCGATATCAAGTGGACCAATCTGATTCATCCTCTTCCTTCTAGAGTTTAAATAAGTGAAGAACTCTTTGCTGTTTTTCTTTGCATCCCCTGCCAAAGATTTCTCGTAATCTGCCTTCGCCTGCCTAACCTCCTTTGTAACTTGGTTGCATATCAACTTGTATCTATCATAGGCTTCTGTGTCACGTGTTAATTTGTATGTATCCCATGCATTTTTCTTCTCTGCCATATGCCTCATTAGTTCATTTGACAACCATTTTGGCCTAAACCTTTAAAAATATTTCTTAGTTGGTATGTAAAGCCTAGTAGCTTCCAAGATAAGTTCTTTGAATGCTTCCCATTTTGAATTTGCTGTTGGTAACATCATCAGTTGGTCCCACTGTATAGAATTTAAATACTGTCTCAGTCCATCGTAGTCGCCTTTACGGAAGCAATAACCCTTCCCTTTACCCCTAATGGTAGTTACCTCTTTGAGTAAATCCCGCTTCAACACACTGTGATCACTGCCACCTAGTGGTTCATTTACCTGCAGCTTCTTAATGCATGAAGAAGCACTAGTGATAATCAGATCAAGAGTATTACTCCCTCTAGTTGCCTCCCGAACATGCTGATGTAGAAAACAATCATCCAATAAATCCACAAAAGCCCTGCTAGTGTGTGAGTAACCAGCCCCCAAATTCCAGTCAATATCTGGGAAATTAAAATCTCCCATTATAGGACTCTCTGATTTACTGGCCCACTCTATTTCCCTGTACAATTTCTTATTATACTCATCAGAGTCATTTGGCCTATTGCACACTCCTACTCTCAATTTTGATCTCCCAATGCTTATGTCACACCAAACTGACTCGACAC
Organism: Mastigoproctus giganteus; assembly: GCF_048544385.1. Classification (NCBI taxonomy): domain Eukaryota; kingdom Metazoa; phylum Arthropoda; class Arachnida; order Uropygi; family Thelyphonidae; genus Mastigoproctus; species Mastigoproctus giganteus. Next base: position 84,866 of record NW_028328301.1, on the reverse strand, counting down.
TGCACTGTCCAGCGATGTCCACTGGCTTCACTTCCTTGGATTTTATGTATTTCTTAACTAATAGCATAACCCCTCCCCCCTTCCTATCCTGTCTATCCTTTCTGTAGACGTTGTACTCCCCAAATTCCAGTTCTGCATCCCTTATATCTGTGTGACACCACATCTCTGATATCCCAACAATATCTGCCTTTGATGTTTTAAGCAATACCTCAAATTCATCAAATTTATTTACTAAACTCCTAGCATTGGTGTACATGCAAGTATACCTGCACCTGTTTCTATTCTTAGCTACCCTAACACAACCCATGTGTTTACTTGTACCGCAATGGCTCCCAGCAGTCTCTGAAATACCACGCATCTTGTTTTTCAGGCTTCTGCTCATTCTAATAGAAGCAGTGCAAGAATCTCTTTCACCTCTGCCAGTGGCTACTGTCAATCTATTGGTTTTTGTCTCCCCCCAAGCTAGCAGTTTTCCGACCCACCTAACACTGCCTCGATAGCATCAGCAAAAATTCTTGCACCCTTTCTATTTAAGTGTATCCCATCCCTGTAGAAGCAATCCCTGTAGAAGGACTGTTAAGAAGTACAGTCCAGGCTGAAAAAAATTCTACCCCTTTAGCCTTGAACAGTCCTTCCAGGGCCGAATTGATCGACGGGGCTCTCATCATATACTCCCTCCTATCGTGTCTGGGCAGAATTGCAGACACTTTCAAATTCAACCCTATTTCACGGCTTTTTTTCAACAGTGACCTGGACTTGAATCGGAGGCTTCATCTCTCAGACCGCTTCCTCCCAAACCAAACGCTAAATACTGGGAACACCGGGACTTCTAACTGGACCGACTCCATCAACTCAACACTTGACAGACTGGTTCTTGAAGATAATCCAGCAGACGATCTACCTGAACACATAGCAATACGAGTAGCTAATCAAACTATGCTCCTGAGGAAGAAACCAATCCCTTTACAATGGAAGAGCTCACAGCAGTCCTCAACAGGATCAATCCACACAAATTCTCCCCAGCGCAGCAGGCTTCACACCAGGGCGATCTACAGAAGAGGAGTTGTTTGACTTCGTCCTCCATATTGAAAACTCCACATCTAAATTTGAACTGGCCATCTTAGTGGATTTTGAAGGTGCCTTCGAAACTGTCTGGTGGGACAGTGCATTGGCATGCCTCCGCCTAGCTAACTGTACCTCCCATCTCTACAAGCTCTCCCAGAACAATTTCACAGAGTCCACTGTCGTGGTTAAATCCAATATTCTGCAGATAACTGGACCAAACTCTCGGGGTACCCACAAAGTTCTGTCTTGAGGCCCTTTGTGTGGAATATAGTCCTGCGCAGCTGGCTTTCTAAATCTTTTGAAGGATGCAAAATTGTGGCGTTTGCAGACGACCTGACTGTGGTTGTTTCTGGGAAATCACGCTCCGACCTTGAAAACAAAACAAATCTTGTCCCAGCAGAATTCTACTCTTGGACAGTTCTCAACAAGCTTCAACTCAGTACCAGCAAAATAAAAATCGTGCTTTTTAAATCAAAGCTTGACCTACGCCGCCCTCCACAAATCAAGATAGAAAGGGCACAAGAATGTTTGCTGATGCTATAGAGGCAGTGTTAGGTGGGTCGGAAAACTGCTAGCTTGGGGGGGATACAAAGACCAATAGATTGACAGTAGCCACTGGCAGAGATGAAAGTGATTCTTGCACTGCTTCTATTGGAATGAGCAGCAGCCTGGAAAACAAGATGCAGGGTATTTCAGAGTCTGCTGGGAGTCATTAGGGTAGCTAACAAACTAAATGAATATTTTCCATCGACATTCACACATGAGTACTTATTAGTATTAGTATTAGTAACGGCCGCATGGTGCAAGAAAGCCTAGGTCTTATGCTGCACCAGCAAAAAAAAAAAAAAAAAAAAAAAAAATCCGAACAAAACAATGATAAAAACAAAAAAAAATAAAATAAATAACTAAATAATAATAATTAATAAAAAAAAAGAAAAGGAAATTAAACAGGAAATAAATCCACACAAATGTTATTCAGCGAGGGGAATGCCAGAGGTGTATTCAACTATGGCAGTAAGCTAGATAATCTTGTAATAACTGAGAGTAAAGTGGAGGAGAAACTGTTGAAGATAAATACAAGAAATGCACATGAGGTGGATGGGATCTATCCAGTTATATTAAAGGAGGCAGCAAAGGAAGTAAGCAAATCCTTAGCCATAATTATGAGAGCTTCCTTGGACTCAGGGGAAGTAACCATGGACTGGAAATGGGCAAATGTGACGCCAATTCACAAAGGAGGATCAAAGGCTGACACAAGTAATTATAGACCTGTGAGCTTAACTTCTGTTCCAGGAAAATTAATGGAGGCACGGGTTAAAGAAGCACTGCAGGATCATCTAGACAAGACTTCATTTATAGCTCGGACACAGCATGGTTTTGTTAAGGGGAAGTCTTGCCTGACCAACTTGATTGGATACTATGATGCAGTCACAAAAGAACTGGATGCAGGGAATAACTTTGATATTATATACTTGGATCTTAGAAAGGCTTTTGATGCTGTTGCACATGGAAGACTGCTGCACAAATTGGAGCAGTGTGGCACTGGAGGCAAATTGCTGCTATGGATAAAGGGGTGGTTGAGGGCGAGAAGACAGAGAGTGGTAATCAATGGACACTGCTCATCGTGGACTAATGTTATTAGTGGAGTCCCTCAGGGTTGGGTCCATTATTGTTTTCTGTATTTATAAATGATATTGATGATGGTATATCAAGCTTAATGTCCAAGTTTGCAGACGATACGAATGTTGGCAGGGTTGTTAAGGACACTACTGACCCTATGCTGCTGCAACAGGATCTAGAAAGGTTGAGGAGATGGGCTGAGAGGTGGCAAATGAAGTTTAACATTGACAAATGTAAAGTAGTACATATTGGAAACAGCAACCCCAGAGCAGCGTATCCACTCTGTGGTACTACACTGACAGTGGTAGAGAATGAAAGGGACCTGAGAGTAATTGTGCAGGCAGATATGAAGTTCTCTGAGCAGTGCAGATGAGCTGCAAGAGTAGCTCATGGTATGTTATCAATGATATACAGGAATTTTTCTAGCAGGGAGGTGATTATTCTCTTGTATAAGCCAATGGTCAGGCCACACCTTGAGTACTGTATACAGGTCTGAAGGCCTCATTTCAAGAAGGATGTAGAGCTGCTGGAACGAGTACAGAGAAGGGCAACAAGATTAGTGAATGGAACAAAGGGGTGCTCTTACGAAGAAAGGCTTAAGTTTTGCAAATTACAGTGTCTGGAGACTAGGCACCAGCGAGGTGATCTGATAGAGGTGTATAAAGCCTTGAATGGTTTAAGCATGCTCAATGCTGATGGGATTCTTCCTCTAGCTCAGAAAAATCACCTGAGAGGGCATAAATTCAAATTGAGGAAAGACAGATGTAGGATAGACGTGCGGAAATTTGCCTTTAGCCAGCGGGTGGTTGGTTGGTGGAACAGACTTCCATCCCTTGTTGTGGAAGTTGATAGCCTAAATAAGTTTAAGGCTCAGCTGGACAGGTATTTTGAACGAACAGAGGGGTGAAGTGGAAGTGGTTTTTTTTTTTTTTTTTTTGGCTGATGCTGCATAAGCTTGCTTTCTTGCATCATATGCCCCTATAACTGCTATTGGTAACAGCTTCCTATTGTGACACAGGCTAAAGTCCTAGGGGTGGTCATTGACCATAAGCTGAGCTTCCTTCCACATCTACCATACGTAGGGGTCAAAACGAAAAGATTTTCAGCTGCAATCATGAGGATCTCCAAGAGCAACTCGAGACTCTCAAACAAAACACTGTATTATAAAGCCGTTTTCATCCCCATTGTGACTTACGCAGCAGGAGCGTGATTTCACCGGTTTAACGAGTACATATGAAAGTCAAGGTCAACTGCATTCAACGTGCTATGCTCCTGGCCACGCACAGATTATGCCGAACAGTGTCTACAACTGCCATCCAGGTGATAGCTGCAACTTTGCCGCTTGATCTATTTGTAATCTTCAGAGGGCTTAACTTCAGAATTAAAAAGAAAATACCATCGAAGATACAGAGTCTAGAACTAAATCTCAATGCTGACCCCAAAGAGAGAAAGTGCTCGCTGTTATAAGGAACTCGTCAACATTTGGCAGTCTAGATGGAACACCTCACACACAGGCTCCGTTACCAGAAAATTCCTCCCTGATGTCACTTTCACAACCCTGAAAACGGTAAAGACCTGGCTTTCTCTCACCTTGGAATCCTCCTACTTGGTTACCGGACACGACGGGTCCCTCAACGAAAAGTTACATCAACTGGGTTTGCTACCAACACATCACTGTTTCTGCGGCAGGTCAGAGAATTGGAAACATCTTCTTTTGGAATGTAGGTTATACGATGATTTAAGAAGGACCCTGCTGCAGGCTGTTCCAGGTATAACCACATCCTCTACTGCAAACACCCAACAATCTAAAGGCATTCCAATCCCCAAGTCTATGAGCGCAGGAAGCAGAGCTACATCGTTGTTACTGCACCTAACAATACCTCTTCAGTGACTTTAAGGGTTCTATATTCGCTTGCCACCATCTTCTTCTCCTTTTTTTTTTTTTTTTCTTTCCACTTACTGTCTGGAGTTGCCACTCTAGTGCAGCCAGTTTATTTATTTATTTATTTTCATTTCATTCATTTATTTATTTATTTTTCTTCATTTTTATTTTTATTAAATTATTATTTTTCTTATTTATTTAATTTGTTCTTCACGCACTCTGCCTTGAGTTCCCACTATAGTACAGCCAATTTAATTCATTGTTTTTTCTTCTTACTATTATTTCTTTATTTTATTATTATTACTTTTTTATCATTATTATTTAATAATTTTTTTATTAATTAATTCATTTATTTTATTTATTTATTTTTCCCTAACTGCACCGAGGGTGTTTTTTTTTTTTTTTTTGCACTCTTCTTTCTTTATCTCCTCCCTTTGAAATGGGCCCCCGGAGGAATCTGGCCCACCTTCTGGCAACACTAGGTCGGTCAGAGTCTCTGTTGAGACAGTTCGTGTTTTGCTGGGACTGCCCCATCTTCCCGTGGTGTGGACGAGCACCCAGAATCATCTGTCCAGGTGACTGATGCTTCTGGGTAGCCAAGCGGCCAGAACAGAACAACAGAACACACGCATAATACACACAAACCTACGCCACACACATATCTGGCCCAATTGTAGTGATTCTGTTCTTCACAGGGATACGGAGTTAAACAAACCTTCTGGGTGCCGTCCTTACATATACACATGTCCATGTCCAAATGTTACCGGAAGTACAGCACCTCGACGCTGACTTGCATAGGTTTTGGCCACTTGGCTACCCAGAAGCATCAATGACGTGAACAGATGATTCTGGGTGCTGAAGTGTTAGCAGCTCGCTCCAATCCCAGAATCGAATAAGAACAAGTTCGCGCCCCGTCCACACCATCTGCCAAGCTCTTGTTTGACAGAAAAGTGCCATTCATGTATATTAGATATTTTTATTGTAAATAAAATTGTAAATAAGATATTTTTATTGTCAATATAACCGCATGATGTAATTTGTAAATATAGTTAATACTGCGTAATTTTTTACATTTTACATTTTTGACTTGTTCATATTTTACATTTTTAATTTTACAGTGGGCATTATCCATAATCTATTCTGATGTGAGCCCCTGGCCCTTGACCGTTGCGGGAAAATTGCAACTTCACTTACATCTGTATGTTATGTACATTGTATTCATTTAGTTGCAATAAAGATTTTCTCTCTCTCTCTCTCACTCATTGCGTTTGTGTCACCGCTCTGGAATCCATACAATGCCAACCCGAAACGCCAACTGGAACGAGTTGAAAATCACTTCATCAAAATGACTGAGGGTGAAGTTCATCCACAGGATGTTCTACAAAGTGGATGTGCGGTCACTTCGGACTAGAGCCGCTTGAAATTCGCAGGGCTTTGTCTTCACATTGCAGCTGGCACGAGACAGCAACCAACACTCCGTCGGAACAGTTTTCTGCCCGATCACGTGCCTTGTGAATGAACCGAACCTGGGTGTGTCCGCAAACCTCGAGGAATTTGCTGCGACGTCTGCAGGCCACGAGATCTGCCCACTGACTTTGACTCGCGTGTGCAATGTCTCTGTTTTCATCAACCCTCTCTTCTTTTGGTCCCCAGAAAAGCTTGTCCGTGCCAACTGCTTTTGTTTGCATGTTTTCCTGTAAAAATTTATCGTAATTAGCTTAAATAGAAAGGGTTTCTTCTCTCTCTCTCTCGTAAATATTTTCTTGGGGACCGTATAACTGCAGTCGCTGTTCTTTTGGCCGCATTTTTCGATGGATTTTAATCGTAAATTGGTTTTCTTTGCTGCGCATTCCCTCCTTTGTGTATATTTCCTAAAATGAAAATCAAATCTAATGAAGTATCATCTTACCCTTAACTTTAACTCGCTCTCAGCCTCTAATTAAGGCGATGAAACGTTGGATAATTTTCGTTAACGAATCTGGGGGTATGGGGAATACGCATTCTGGAGAGTTTGGGAAATTTTCATCTAACTGACAGACACGTACAAGATGTGGTGGGGGTGAACTTAACAGTAGTCTACGCTCTCGAGGAACTTATGATTGCCGTTGCTCTGCGAAGTACGTATGTTTGTGTGTGTGTGTGGAGCTTTGGCAGAGAGTCTCCTTAAATTGTAGCTTTCTCGTATTCGAGCGGTTTCGAATTCCACTAGGATTAATGGCGTTGCACCGCCCCGCCCCGCCCCGCCCCATACTCGCGCCCTAAATTCGCAGCGAAGCCGTGCCAAATGCATTTTAAATTGTCTTCGCTCGACACGCACGTTGAAGTTTCAGTTCCACTCGTCTCCAGAAGCCGAAGAAGAAATTTTAATTTAAACTTTGTTAAGGGACGGGGTAACAGCGCGCGACTCGAATGTCTGAAGGCGAGAAAGAAATGTCGACAACCTCTCGAACATTTCATTTGACGGCATAAAACGGAATTTGTTGGAATCCTCGGGTTATGTCGAGGTCACGTCCGAGTGCGCAGATGAGGTTGGAGCAAATGCGCGAAGTTCTGTCGTCGTCATTCACCTCTCTGCTCGGTCGTATTTCCCCCCACCCCCGAGAAATTTAACCCGCGCTCACGTCGAAGAAATCGGAGCCACGAGGAGTGCGAAGCCAAATTTCACCCCTCCTCCTCCCCGTTAGTTAAAGTCATCCGAGATGCCGATGTTTGCCTCGTGCCTCGAGTCCCTTCGGCTGAATTAAATGAAGGAGAAATTGAGAAAGTAATTTGGCGTCGAGGCCACGAATGGGGCTGTCCTGGGGCACGATCTTCGACCGGCGGGTCGGTGTCGCGACCCTCATATCAACAAAGACCACCCCTTCCTTCATCGGTCAGATGACTCACCTCAGTTGCACTCGTCCATCAAATTACACAACATAATAAACAAATGTGGGAATAACAAGCATTAGGACTAAAGAAAGGTTTGAATACTTGATCGACTGCGGACTTGTTCAGGTACCCGTCCAAGGAGTGTATGAACTGCAGCATTTGTAAGAACCGATCGGACAACTTTAACCGGTTTAGGGTGACTGAAAGATTGGATTGGCCTGAAGGCTTGAGACCGAGATCCTCCATCCGCAGTTAGCCCAGAAATCTGGAACTGAAATAAAGCCGACAATCATTTTGACGGGAGAAGACGAGTCTTCTCTCGTAAATGATGGCAGGAAGATTTCTTATGTTGAGAGCTGCCACCATCTGGGTGGTGTTTGGTGCAGAGGGAAGCCAAAATTTCCATATGGCCCACTTCAGTAGCCAGAATGCCCCCGCGAAAATCCGTCTAAGATGGGTCGCAGTAGTTGAAGTCCAGACTTCGGCGCCATAGAGTATGACCGGATAGACACGTATCCTAAGCACTTTAAGCAGGTCAATATAGTTCCTATTTTCAAAAAAGGTGATAAAAATGACGTATGCGATTACAGACCCATAACCTTGCAAAACAGCCTGGCTAAACTCTTCGACACAGCAGTGCACAAACATCTCTTCGAATTCTTCAAGCCTTTCATCGATCAGAATCAACATGGTTTCTGCAGTGGCAAATCAGTAGTCACAAATTTACTTCCTTTCTGGCAAAACACCTCTGAAGCTCTTGATAACCACCTACAAGTTGATGCAGTCTACACAGACATATCTAAGGCATTTGATAAAGTCCCGCACGAACAACTTCTGGAAAAACTTAAGCTATATGGCATCCGTGACCCTTTGCTCTCATGGCCACGCAGCTATATTACGCATCGTTCCTTGAGCGTTATCATCGATCAAGTGAACTCAGACTGTTTTATACCACTAAGCGGAGTACCACAAGGCTCTCCCTTAGGTCCTCTTCTCTTCATTGTTTTCGTAAATGATCTTCCTTCTTTCATCTACACCTCCAATGTTCAAGTTGCTCTCTATGCAGATGATCTTAAGATCTACTCAGCAGTGAAGGAGACTTCCGATTCTCAACAGCTTCAATGTGCTCTTAATAAATTCTCTCTGTGGCTATCTCTGAATGGCTTGTCTGCTAACCCCTCGAAGTGCAAAGTAATCTCTTTCTCATCTTCCAGATCTCCACAACTAATGAATACGGAGTATAGTATTAACTCTGTGATCATCGAAAGGTGTGACCAAGTTAACGACTTAGGGATTCTCTTTTCCAGCAGTGCTAAATTCGATGCCCATGTCCTTAAAATCACCAGCAAAGCATTCAAAACACTGGGATTCATTAAACGGAACACAAATATTAGAGTTCAAAAACTACAGATATGCGGTTATCCTCTATAAAACCATTGTTCTGCCAATCCTTGAATTCAGTTCACCCATCTGGAATCCTCACATGAAAACTCTAATTAACAAAATTGAAGCAGTCCAGAAAAACATTGTCCGTTACCTTACGTACCGCAATCCTCTATTCTATCACTCAGTGTACAATGAATCGCTGTGTGATTACTTTCATCTGAGGCCTCTGTGCACTAGAAGAGTTACTGCTGACATCGCCCTCCTAGCCAAAGTAATCACTGGAATTTACGAAGCATCTGATATCCTCACTAAAATCAGCTTCGATGCTTCTTGTAGACAAGCCAGGAACCTTATACGGTTTCGTCTTGACTCTGCCAACACGGACTTTATGAAGTTCAGTCCACTGAACAGAATCAGCAAATCAGCAAATGACTCTCTCATTGACTTCTTTGACAACTCCCAATCACTGATGAACTCCATCCACAAGTTTGCCTCTTCTCTTAAACTGCAAAGTGACTAGCTCACATCTAATTATTATTATTTGTTATATTATTTTTCTATTCTCTAACGGATTAATTATTACTTGTTTTACCGGTAACTTTGATTGCATCCTCTTTTGTACATATGCTTTTATTGTTTGAATCTATATCAATGTTTATCGTCCTGTTGGATTTCACGTTATTGTTATTATGTTTATTGATCTGATCTCAGATACACTCTTCATGGTTACCTGTTGTGTATCTTGCTATTAATAAAATAAAATAAAATAAAAATAAAAATAAAAAACACGTGTCTTAATATATCTGCACCCAACAGCACGGACGTGCATGAGTTGTTGTTTAATCATCCACCGGAGTCGACAGAACTTTATTTGCAAGTGGTCTATGTGCGCTAGAAAGGAGAGCTTTTGATTAGCAGGTAAAGATGAATTGTGGCTGGAAGAGAGAGACAGAGAGAGAGAGAGAGAGAGGGGGGGGATGTAACTGAAAAGGTGTGGAATCCCGTCAGGAAAAGAAAAGGGAAAGGCTCCAAAAAAATCGGTTGAAGATAGGACGAAGCTAATGGAGATTTGTTCGCAATCCGTTATTAAAGAATTTCCTGGAATATTCCTTGTTTTAAATTCCTTAGACATACTAGTGGTCAGAGGTAAAGAAGGAACAAAAGAGGGTGGATAGCAGAGGGAGGTGCTCTGGCAATAGAATTTGATGGGCATCAATCGGTAAGAGCTGGAAATTTGGTAAAATGTAAATTTGATATTTCAACGACCATTTTGTTATTTCATTTGATTTGTGAATGAACGGCATTCAGAATATGTTTGTAAATAAATCTGTTCTTTCTGCAATGTTGCGTTTCTTTTACTGAAGTGATCACCCTCACCGTTCACCCTGTTCAACGCAAAACCCTCAACTCGTGGAATATTCGACGCTTCACTCGCTACACAAACGTAATTTGCACTTTTTAACACAACTGGCCGAGTGGGAGGGGGCGGTGGGATTTTCGAACCACCCGGGGACTGCTCGCCACTAAACTTTTTCCCGAGATGTTCAAATTGCTTTAATTTCTGGTTGCATCGCTCGAAAAGAACGAAATAATTCGCGTGGGTGTAGTCCCCCCCCCCTTTCTTGTTGGTCGTGCTGGCGCCTCGCTTTGCGTACATTTAAAAAGAAAATGGAAATCAGCGAAACGCGTTCACAGAATGCGTCGGCAGGCGACTTCGCACGGGTCACTCGGGTATGCAGAAGGATGCGGCGGACTGCGGGGTTCAGCTGAGACGCTCGCACCTCAAGAAGCTGCACGTCGGGGAATTCCTGTTTCTGTACACCTCATTCCGGACATTGTCATCATTGCCGTGTTGACAGTCCCCCACCACTTCTCGCCGTGTCCACAGGTCTTTGGAGCCGCTTCCAGAAAGGTCAGAGGTCCAACATTACGCATCCGTTCCCCCCCCCCCCCCCCGAGTTCGCGATTCGACGAGTCACGTGAAGAACGGTGCGCGAATGGAAATAATTGGCGAAAACCCTCCGCCGAGGGAGCTGACGGAGGCAAAGTTCGTAGCGCACCGGAAGATAAAAACCGATTTCGTATTTTATTAGCACGAGATCTACGGACAGAGTTTTATTGCGCCGTAGATAAGATCGGTGCCGTTACGAGTGGGGGGGTTTCATTCGAGTTTTAAGAGCGGACGAAGGTGATGAATGTTTATGTTGGCTGAACAATACGAGCTTCGTCCGCAGTCCTTCCAAAGTGGGAGGAAAGGGGTCATCCCCCCCTTGCGCCGTGACATTACGGCCGCCGTAATACAAGCGGAGGGCTGTCGCCGCGTGCCATAATGGAATCATTATTTAAAACAGCTCGCTCTGCCTCGCTCTGGTTATTATGGCGGGTGGAATAATTCGCTCCGAATCCGAAATGCCACTTAGAGCCCCGTAGCGGCGGTAATGAGGTCGTGGAGTGTCCATCGCCTCGGCTTCCCCCCCCAGTTTCATAAATAAAACATGCGGCGATGACAAGCGGCGTCGTTTGTTCGTCGTGCGGCTCCGATCGCTCTCGAAAAGAGACGAACGAAACTTGTGAAGTGGCTTCTTCGGACCCAAAACGAAATAAAAATCGAAGTTTATGAGCAGCGGCCCTTCCCTCTAATCTGGGCCATTTGCGTTGGGAGATTCGGGTTTTAATAAATTCGGGCCGGAGTCGAGAAAAAAAAAATTCTTTTTTTTTTACTCGCAGTTCAATGTTCACACATCCAACAGATTCGTGCACAGATGGTGAATGGCAGTGGAGTCTTCTCTCTCGCTGATCCACCTGAAAAGAATTATTTTTAGATGTCATCAACAGTCCGTTATTTGTTCTTTCTTTATTTATTTTATTTTTAATATTTTTTGTTTTGTTTTGTATTTTCAATCTGTTTGATTTCTTGCAATTCCAATCAGTTGGATTTAAGGGAGTCCACTGATGTGGAAATAAAATAATGTCCATAATAATAATAAAAAATAATAATAATAATTAGGGGGCTTCGCTCACTGCTCGCTCTTTTGATAAAATAAAATATAGAAGCTTTCGACACTGTGTGTGTCTCTTCCTCTGCTACGAATACTTACATATGGAAATCAAGATGGTACCGCGTGATCATGTTATATGAACAAAAGCTTGTTTTACCCCAGTAAAACAAGCTTCTGTTACCTATTACCACGCAACCCGCATCTCTTTTCACCCCTTGGCTGAATAAATATCACTAGAGTTTTAAATTATTTTAATGCACAGAAAAGATAATAAATAATAATAATAAGGAAACACGGTAGATTTGATGAACAATCTAGCCATCGACCTGGATAGATTCTGCGAGCAGCATTCATACAGACGTCAGAAGCTAAAGGACACATATGCAAACGTACACTTATGAGACGCCACCAGAAGGAAAATGCCACCACAATGCATCCCGTTAAAGAATGGCGAAAAGGAAAATAAAGTGAAGCCATCACTGGTCCTTCTTCTTCTCTCTCTCTCTCTCTCTCTCTCTCTCTTAGAATCTATTATTCCAAAGACGCCTGGCTGTGAGCACTATTACCATCAAGATTGAAGAGATACCATGTGCAACAACCAGTGATGGACTGCATTGAAGTACAGAAATTGAAAAAGTCGATTCATATACTTATCTTGGACAAGTCATTAGATGTAATATCATTTCTTTATATTTTGTATATTTCCCTCATGCTTATGTAATTTATAGCAATTTTGAGAAAATAATATCCTTTAATTCTTTTAATTATGTAAAATAATAAACACTCTTAAGTTCTGTACCTGTCGGGTTAAGCATACATGGGCCCCATGTAACCGCCAGGCACATGTCCCTGTCTTAACCTCTGTGTGTAATATCACCCCCCTAGCTTCTAGCTGTCCAGGGGGTGGCTCTTTGGCAGAGCAATAAACAGATTTAATAATTAAATAAAATAAAAATTATTATTATCGTTCCAGCTAGCTTCTGTCTACTCGCCACATATCTACTTAAGCTTTGCTCTTCTCGCCTTCAAAACGCTGTCTAACAGAGACTGTCTTCCCACGTTGGGCCCAGATCTGCTCCACACGAAACTTCTTCTCTAGGGTGCGCCTGCCTGTGAATCACTGGTGGTTTCTTTTCGTTTTTCACCCACAGGGCCACAGTGGGTAGCCCCCAGTTGACATGATCGCCGTCCTCCCCACACCGGTTGCAAAACACCCGATTTCGATGCGAGGAATTTTTATGCTCTTTTTCACAACTTGGCTGAGTTGGTCTCAGGCCAGGGTAGACTGGTTTTTTCTCCCCGAAACTCGGGTTTTTCTCGACAAGCAGAAAATCAACCTCCCAATAGACGCAATTTACAAACAGAACAATATGCCCTTAGTCGCCAATGCCCCTAAAACCCTACAACAACGTCACTGCCATGCGGGATGGTTTGGCCAGTTGAACTCAAACCAGTTAATGATATCTTTTATTTGTAAGATGTAAAATCTTACAAGAAAATTGTATACAAAGATAAGAGATCGTCGTTCCCAAACTGAGAATTTAATAAGAAAGGATACGTCAGGAATAGTTATATTGAAAAATAAAATATAACAAATCAAATAAATTGAACAAAGTGGATCGTTAAAAATATGGGGGGAGATTAAATTCAGGAGAGGGCTAATCGAAGGCAAGGGAGAGTCATGGGAATTACTGCACGAAATTTCTACCAACAGATGGATAAACACTCAGCTTTAAGTACCGCAAACAAATCTGAAGGTCTAAAACGGGTGGCAGAGCCATCAGTCAATCAGTGGCAGTCAATAAAGGTCGCTAGAGAACAATAGAAAGTTGAGCCGAATTAGTCGAACATCCCTTTGATCGGTGACAAACAGGAAGTGAGTACACTACTAATACTGTTTCCAAAACAATAGGGCTAGCGTCTGGTAGTCTGCAATAGCTGGTCCCGACGAAATTTATGGTAGGTGCGAATCTAGTAACACGTGTCTGTGGGAATGTCGGCCAATTTCAAAAGAGAACAGACGGCCTGGGAAAGGAATATTGATATTAAAATGGGAGGTTGAATCTAGCGGGGATGGACATAGCATGGGAAACCCACACTAGCGAATAGTCGGGATGTAAATTTAAATATTGAAGTACGAGTGGTTAAATTTCTGGGCGAAGGTGGGCCAATAAAAAAGGGTGATACACAAATTCGGAAAACAAAAAGAGAGCGCGCGTAGCCAAGAGACAAAAAAAAAGTTGGCCAGTTGAGAAAGTTCTGACAAAGTTAAGACGGAGTAGTGAAGGGTTAGATAAGTTTAAGTACAGTCAGTAAGTTAAGAAAGATTAGAGGAGTTTCATGATAGAAGAAAACAGTCGAGTAGTTCGTTATCGGAAGGCAAGGGTAGTGGCCCGTATGCAAATAAGTCTAGTCCGTCATCGGAAAGCAAGGGTAGTCGCTCGTATGCAAATGAGTGAAGTGTAAGGAGAATAAGCCTGTCCGTCGTCGGAAGGAGGGTAGTAGCCCGTTAGCAAACGAGTGAAGCGTATGGAGAAATAAACCTAGTCCGTAATAGAAAGGTAGTGAAAGTGGCCAGCATGAAAATAAGTAATGTAAGAAGAGGAATAACCCTAGTCCATCATCTGTAGGCAGTGATAAAGGCCAAGGAGAGAAATAACCCTAGTCCATCATCTGAAGGCAGTAATAAAGGCAAAGGCGCAGATAAGTGAGCTGAGAAAGTAAAGTTGTAATCTCGAGTCGGCCAGAATAGCTGACCAGAAGGCTAAGTAGCAGTATCGAAGACGAGCCCATAAATTCCTAAGAGACTCAGTGATGCCTTATCCAGATGTAGACTACAGCCCATTGAGAAACGAAAAGCCCTGAGATGAATGCCCTTGGAAAACTATGATGCCATTCCCAGACAAGTAGCTGCAGGCCACAAAACAAACAAATCCGATTCGAAAAATTAAGTAAGTGACAAGGTATTCTCACTTACCTATTAGTAGAAATTTAGAAAGATGTTAAGGGAAGGATGTACAAAAATATAAATATATATACATTAACATAGAGATAAATATATATATGGGTTTTGATTAATGTATAATTAGACATATGTAGAAAGGCAAAAGAGAGAAATTTGATATTAGTTATTGTCTAACATATATATAGGATATATTTAGGAAGGGAAGGGTAGAGAAATACAGAGAAAGAAAAAGAACTTCTAAATGTAGCTAACTCTTGGGACAAGCATTAGTCCGGAAATTGATGTTAATTGTACGATTTATCTTGATTAAAGAAAGTTTGTGAAATTATATTCCCCAAGGCAGAAAGGGGCTCTAAAGAAATCAGAAGTTAAGAGTGACATTCCTAAATAAATTTATAAGGTAAGAATTTGATTTACATAGGAGAAAGGGTGTTAACTAAACCTCTTAAGTAATTATTGTTCATGTGTGAAGAAAGAAGAAACTATAGCACAGTTTTTGTAAGGATATTAAGTCTGTTGTGTAGATAGATATAACCCTCCTAGTGTAAACCCAATGTACTTAATTGCATACAAATGATTTAATCCGTTGTGGAGCCTGTGGAATGTTTTCCAAGGTCGACTTGTGACTAATCCTAGCCCTCCTGGGGATTCCTTTCTTTGTGATCGATAGTATGAATCAGAGCTGTAATACTCAATATGTTCTACGTTGATAATAATATTAGTAAATTAATAAGAGGAGTATACCTCAATATAGTACGTGGAACACTTCCGTATGATACCCTCCAGAAATTAAAACGGAAAAAACGAAAAAATCGGCAACTTACCGGTCCATTAAAGTAAAATATAAATAATTAAATAATCAATTTAACACAATTCAAAATCAATTCAAAACAATTAAAATTCAAATTAACGCAATTAAAAGAATAACGAAAATATTCAAAACGATCTTCCTTCCTGAAGCTGACAATGCTTTTCGACCGACTGTCGTGATCACAGGAATGAAAATCACCGAATCAGGCTAAACCTGCAACTTAAATAGTGATTATGTGTCTTCGCGCATGCGCGTAAAGGTCCACGCATCGGAGATCAAATATGGCCGCCGAACATTAACAGAATTCTCGTGTAATTTAATTTCAATGGTTTCTGCAATTAATAGTCGCGTATAATTACGTTGAACGTTAAGTATTTTGGCCTCGTTAAATAAAAAAATTTGGCGCACTGATGCAATAATTTGAGTCCCTGAAAAAACGAGTGCTTGCCCTGGAAAATAATGCATCTGGGAGCTCGTCAGGGACTCAAGACTCCAGCAATCTACCAAGTGATGCACACCCGATTCGAGCCTCAAAACAGAAAAACCAAGTGCAAACTACTCTGGTTAAAAAGGACATTGTTTTATTAGGAGACTCCATTGTCAGGGAAACTGGGAATATTTTTTGTAATAAGGATAGGTGGAGTAGAACAAGGGTATGTCTGCCGGGATACTCAAGATTTCCTAGAGGTACAAGCTAAAGATTATAATGATTTATGCACCAACATCGAGCCATGATGATGAAGAGGTTGAAGAAATGTACACCGAAATTGAGAGTCTTCTAGATAAGCAGAAAACCCACTACACTATTATTATGGGGGACTTCAATGCTAAGGTTGGAAAAAGACAAAACAGCGCAGAAAGAGGAACTAAAGGAAATTTTGGAATTGGTGAAAGAAATGAAAGAGATGAAAGACTTGTGGAATTTGCAGAATTTCAAGGAATGTCAGTAATGAACACTTTTTTCAAGAAAAGGGTAAACAGAAAGTGCACATGGAAGAGTCCAAATGGATTAACAACTAATGAAATCGACTTCACCCTCACTAACAGAAGATATATTGTGAATGATGTTACCGTCCTGAATAAGGTAAATGTTGGAAGTGATCACAGAATGGTAAGACGTACACTTGATATAGATGTAGGAAAAGAAAGGAAAAAACTGACTCGAGTAAATAATACAAAGGTCTTTGAAATAACAGAGGAGGAGAAAAAGCAGTATGTACTGGAACTTAAGAACAAGTTTGAGCTTCTGCAGACTGCTGAGGACCAAGATATCGACGAGGAATATTACACCTTTCTGAAAGTGATAAAGCCCAAGAAACCTATAGGGAAACAGAAATCCAAAGAAGAAAAAATTAGTCAAGAAACACTTGTCATGATGAACCGAAGGCGAAAAATGAAGAGCAAGAAAAACACTTAGAAGGATAAGATTGAGTATACTGAGTTATGCAAAGCCATTAGAGAGAGATTCAGAAAGGTCATAAGAAGATTTAACACAAGGAAAATAGAACAAACATTAAGGGAAAACAAAGGATTAAAATCAGCAGCCATGAGCAGTAATACAGAAAGACAAATGATACTGAAACTGAAGAATAGCGATGGTGTTATAAACAGCAGAGAAGGCATAATTCAAATAGCAGAAGACTACTATAGAGAACTACTATAGACTACTACTACACATACGACATTCCCGATATTCTTCCTGATGAGGTAGAACATGCATTGAAAAAAATGAAGAATCGGAAAGCCCCGGGGGAAGATGAAGTTACTGTAGAGTTGTTAAAATTGGGAGGAAGAGAGACAACACAAAAACTGGCAAGGCTCTTCACAAAGTGCATTAGAAAAGGTGTGACGCCTAAGCAGTGGAATAATGCAATCATAGTTTTGCTGCATAAGAAAGGAGATAAATCAGAAATTGGAAATTATAGACCAATTAGCTTGTTATCCCATATCTACAAGTTGTTCACAAGGGTCATTACTAACAGAGTAGAAAGAATACTTGATGAGAATCAACCGAAAGAGCAAGCTGGCTTTAGGACAGGATTCTCAACTATGGATCACCTTCACGTAATATCACAGCTAATGGAGAAAGCAAATGAATATAAAACACCATTATGCCTGGCATTTGTGGATTATGAAAAGGCATTTGACTCCATACAGCATAAGGCAATGTTTCGGGCACTGGAAAGACAAGGCATAGATACTCCATATATTATGATTTTGAAGAAAATATATGAGAGTGCTACATCCTTTGTTAGACTAGACAAAGACAGTAGCAAATTTAAAATCGACAAAGGAGTTCGACAAGGAAACACAATATCTCCAAATCTGTTTACTGCTGCCCTTGAGGAAGCTTTCAGAAGATTAGACTGGTCGCAGAAAGGAGTCAATGTGAACGGAGAATACCTAAACCATTTACGATTTGCAGATGACATTGTGGTCATAAGCCACGATCCCAAAGAATTAGAGGAAAATCTTAATCAGTTATGCACAGTTAGTAAGGATTTTGGACTAAAGATGAATATGGCTAAAACAAAAGTAATGATGAACAAGTATGCCACGGAAAGGGAAATAATGATTGAAGTAGCAGTAATTGAAAAGGTGGAGTCATATACTTATCTGGGACAAGTTATTAGCTGTCATAATGATAAATGGCTGGAAGTCAAGAGAAGAATAAATTTTGGATGGATAGCATTCAGGAAATATAGTCACATACTGAAGAGAAATATCCCAGTTTGCCTGAAACGTAAAATAATGAACCAATGTATACTCCCCACCATGACTTATGGAACTGAAACTTGGGCACTGATCAAAAGAATGGAAGAGAAACTGAGAACTATACGGCGAAGAATGGAACGAATTATATTGGGAATCAGACTGTTAGATAAGAAGAGAAACACAGCAAACTCAAGTAAAGGACATTCTTATCAAAACTAAGGAACTAAAATGGTCTTGGGCAGGACACATAGCTCGAAGACATGATGACAGATGGACTAAGAAAATAACAGAATGGTACCCAAGAGGAGCTAGAAGAAAACCTGAAAGACAAAGGCGGAGATGGATAGATGAAATTCATGAGTTTTTGGGTAGTAAATGGATGGCCAGTGCTCAAAACAGAAGGAACTGGAAAGTTGCTGGAGAGGCCTTCATCCTGCATTGGATTGAAAATGGCTGATGATGATGATGATGATGTCTGCCGGGAGCAACTATTGACGATGTCACCCACAGATTGTCAGATTTTAAAGAGGGTAAAGAGAATATTATTATTCATGTGGGGACTAATCATATTAAACGTACACGATCTGACGATTTGTTGGAAAAATACAGGACCATGCTGAGGAAATGTCGCGAGCTAGGCCATAATGTCTATGTGTCTGCAATTCTGCCCAGACACGATAGGAGGTATTATATGTTAACAGCCATGGGGATTAACTCAAGACTTGAAGGAATCTGCAAGGCTTTAGGGGGTAAATTTCTATCAGCATGGCCCACACTTGTAGGTAGAAGGAACTTGTTTTGTAGAGACGGGATACACTTAAACAAAGGCGGTGCAAACGTTTTTGCCAGTATTATTGAGGGAAACTGCTAGTTAGGGGGGGATGTGGGTAATACTGACACGCGTTTATCTGATAATATTGGTCAATGTAACGCTTGCACATACCTTAAGAGTTCTTATCTGTTACCCCAACTGGACGTATTATCTAGATGTTCTGGGGCCAAAGACGTTTCACGTGAGCGGGTAGCTAATATCAGGGAAGAGAGCCTAGAAAACTTCAAGGGTTGTGTTAGGGTTGTTAAATATACAAGAACAATAAATCTTAATTGTTTATACAGTAACGTTAGAAGTGTCGTCAATAAAATGAGCGCGAATTCGAACTGCTGGTTAAAACAAGTAACGCGGACATAATAGGGCTTACTGTGACACCCGGAAATTGGGGCTGATGAGTTTCTGTACGGCTTGTATAATGTATTTAGGAAGGGTAGGGTAGGGTAGGTAGAAGGGGTGATGGGGTAATGCTTCTTATCAGAAGCAGCCTGAGTGTGACGATAGCTTTCCCGGATTCAGACCTTTCACATGCTAGTATAGAATCTGTTTGGTGTGAGATAGTTGGAAACAAAGGTATAAAGCGAGTAGGAGTAATCTACAGACCAGGTGATTGTGAAGATTATGACAAAAGCCTCTACATGCAAATGGCATGGGCAAGTAAACATCAATGCCTTATTATGGGTGATTTCAATTTGCCTCTAATTGATTGGAGTAAATGGGAAGGAAACTCGACACGGGGAACAAAATTTTTAAATCAACTAGATGACTGTTATTTGTATCAACATGTCAGGGAAAGTACAAGAGAAAAGAATATCCTAGACCTCATCATCACACATGAATCAGATGACATAACAGGGCTGACAGTAGAGGAACCAGTAGCAGGAAGTGATCACGGAGTTCTACGGTGGATGATGATGAGAGGGAGGTAGCAGTAGTAAAAGGCAAAGGAATGGGTTTTAATTTCAGAAAAGGAAATTACGATGCCTTAAGGTACTACATGGCCTCTATTAACTGGGTAGATATCGCGCAGAGAATGAATACAATTGATTGTATTCATTCTCAGCAATTGTACACTTTTAAAACATTAATCACAGATGCCTTCAATGCGTATATACCATTAAAAAAATACTCCACGAGAAGGGTTCCAAGTTGGTTGAATAGTGAAGTTCCCACATTACTTGAGCAGAAAAAGGTGGCATGGAAAGGTTACAGAGCAATAAAAAGTACAGAAGCCTATAACAGCTACAAGATGATGTGTAATAGAGCCACAGAAAAGGTTCGATAGGCAAAGGCAGTTTATGAGAAATCACTAGAAAACAGAGCAAAGAGGGGGGATAAAGAATTCTTCACATATATAAATGCCAAGACAAACCAGATCGGACCTTTACGTAAGGGAAAGGGGATAGTAATAAATACCAGGTGCCGTTGCAGATGAACTCAACAGTTATTTTGCATCGATATTTACAAATGAAAAGCCTTTTGTGGCAATAGGAAATTGTGGGAGCGAAGTTAAAAAATATGTAATTAATGATATTGAAATTTCGCAAGATTATTTAATGAAAAAACGTTCAAGCCTACAGACTAGTAAGGCTCCTGGAGTTGATGGAATATACCCTATAATCTTAAGAGAGGCGGCAAGCGAGTGCCTTGAACCATTGAGGCTAATTATGCGAGCATCACTAGACTCTGGGGAGATTCCATTGGATTGGAAAAGTGCAAATGTATCTCCCATACATAAGGGTGAATCTAAGAGTGAAGTGAGAAATTATCGACCTGTCAGTCTGACTTCAGTAGTAGGGAAAATCATGGAGGCAATGATCAAGGGTGGAATTCAGGATCATTTGGATCGATTTGAAATTCTCAAGGATACTCAGCATGGTTTTGTAAAGGGAAAATCATGTTTAACAAATCTGGTTCGCTATTTCGAAAGGGTCACTCACCAGCTGGATTTTGGGAATAATTTCGACATTGTTTATTTAGATTTCAGCAAAGCTTTTCACTGAGTCCCACATGAATGGTTGCTTTATAAGCTGGAACAGGTTAAAATCACTGGTAAAGTCCATAGCTAGATAGCAGGATGGGTTAAGGGCAGGAGGCAGAGGTTTGTGATAAATGGCTATTCCTTAGATTGGGTTGATTTAAGAAGTGGAGTTCCCCAAGGATCAGTATTAGGACCACTGTTGTTTTTAATTTTCATAAACGATACCGATGAAGGGATAGAGGGCGTGATATCTAAATTTGCAGATTATGTTAAAACTGGTAGAGTAGTTAATGATCACTGTCAAGCTGAGCTTCTTCAGAGAGACCTAGATAAACTTCAGGAATGGTCAGAAAAATGGCACCTATGCCATTTTTCTGACAAAGTGTACTTTGTCAGAAATAATTTACATTTAAAAAAGTAAAAAAGTATTTTACATTTTTCCAACAAAGTGTAAGGTATTACACCTGGGAAACAGTAATCCCAAAATAACTTATTCACTTGGTGGAGTTCAACTAAACCCAGTACTGGATGAAAGGGACTTGGGTGTTACGATACGGTCAGACATGAAATTCTCTGAGCATTGTAAACAGGTTGCAAGGAAGGCCCATGGTGTCCTATCGATGATCTATCGAACTTTTGCAAGTAGAGATAGGGACGTGATAATCCCATTATATAAGGCTTTTGTTAGACCACACTTGGAATACTGTGTTCAAGTATGGAGACCATATCTAAAGAAAGACATCGAGCTTCTTGAAAGGGTGCAAAGAAGGGTAACTCGCCTGGTGAGATTGGCAAAAGGGCGTCCTTATGAAGAAAGACTTCGAATATGTGGGTTACAGAGTTTGGAAACTAGACACCTTAGAGGAGATTTGATTGAGGTGTTTAAGGCTCTGAGAGGCATCAGTAAAATGAATGAGGACGAAATTTTCAAGATTATAAATGATGCTAGAACTAGGGGACATAAATTCAAGTTACGGGGGTGGGGAAATGTTTAGATTGGACTGCAGGAAGTTTTATTTTAGCCAGCGAGTTATAAATTACTGGAATAAGTTGCCTTCATGGGTGGTAGAGGCCGACAGTTTGGGGAAATTCAAAGGTCATCTGGATAGTACTTTCGGGTAAGGGAAGCGCATAGGATGATAGGTTTAATTTCCTTTTTTTTTATTAATTATTATTATTATTATTTTTTTTTGGTTTGTTTTTATCATTGTTTTGTTCGGATTTTTTTTTTTTTTTTTTTTTTGGCTGGTGCAGCATAAGCCATAGGCTTTCTTGCATCATGCGGCCATTACTAATATTAATACTGTATCTGACGCTATATAGACAAATTTGGATAATATTAGTATGTGCCTGAGTTCTGATCATTGCATCATGTTGTATATGTAAATATGTAAATAAACTATGTTATTTATTAATTAACGTGTGCTTTTGTCATTCTTGAACATTCAACCTTTCCGAAGGGAATTATACGTAATTGAGAAGCTCCCCTGAATCTGGAATTCTCCTGTGAATCCAAAGTCAGATGTGTTAGTGGGTGTATAAAAAAAGGGTCTCTATAAATAAAAAGGAACAAAATAAAGAATATTTAATATTATCATTAAATAAAAACAAACAACAAAATAAGAAGTAAAGACATTTCAATCATTCTCCCCCTCCACATATTTCAATCAGTGTAAATAAGGGAAAAGCATACTTGATGCAACGCCCACAACAGTAAAAATGCTAGGGGTTAAGGGGTTAAGTTGAAGCTACGAAACTGTGAAGGCTCGGTAGTGCTTGAAGTTTTTTATAGGATACTAAGAGTAGTTTAAGTTTAATGGTCGTCTCAATAACCATTTAACCTATTTGGGGAGACTGCCTTTCAGCAGTTCCCCATCTGTGTTAAAGTGTCACATCCTAGATCGACAGAGAGAGCGAGTGTGTAGAGTTATGAAAGTGCTGCATACGTTTATCAAGAATTGTTGAACCCTCTCGATTCCAGAGTGGCCTTATTTGGTGCAGTTTTAATAACTTAGTGCGATGCTAATTCTCCAAAAATGGCTCCTTTTGTACTATCGAACCTCAGCGCCCCCTGTTATGAAATATAAGAATTAATTCTCATTGATTTCCCAACACGTGAAGCTCCTGGCAGCCATTTTACAATGTCGTGGGGGTTGTATTAGGGTAAATGAACTCTGATCGTCAAAACCGCATGGGGAGCAAACCACCCCAAGCCCTGATCGCAAATATCCCCTCCAGAATAGTACGCGCGAGGTCTCTAAAAGCGCCCAATTAATGCCTAACGTGTTTCCCGATAGAATTGCAGACCCGAGGAAAAGTAATGGCGGGGAAGGGGTGGGGATAGGGGGAGGGGAACGACTTCCATCAGTCGGGGGTTGTTGACTTGCGGAGAAACGACTTCTTTCTCTAACTAATGTTCTTCCAAATTTGGTCGGCATCGCCTCGCTGCACGAGCTCCCTCGTAATTCAGTTCCAATATTGGATTTCAAATTTCAATCTCACTTCTTTTATGGCCCACATTTGCTCCGCCGAATGAAAACGTTTTGCGAAACTCCCTAAAAATGCGACAAATGGTTTCCTGCGTGCGCTTTCCCACGGCGGGCACCGAGCGAACGAAATGTGGAGGCGACCCCCTGCCATCAGAGGAACAGCTCGTGCAGCGAAGGTGACTGAACACCGCCCTAATGAACATCGCACTCCCGCTCCGGTCGAACGGAAACATTTTCGACTGTTGTTGGCAAAGAAAGGCGAGCGAGGAGGACGCTGAGGAATGGGCCCGCACGCCGAAACCTTCTCTTCCTCTTCGTCTGCAACGTATTTTTTAGAAGAATTCTTTATTGTACAGTAAAGATCGCAATTATTATCGTTCTACATAACACAGGTAAGAAATCATTATTATCTGCGTTAGGAAGAAGATGTTGACGGGCAATCCAGCGCATTCGGTTGATCTTGCGTAGAACACATTCGATGCGACAGTTGAACCTAAGGTTTGGGTCGAATGTTACACCGAGATCTTTGTGTTTAGTTACACTTGGAATAACTCTGGGGAGATTCCCTTGGATTGGAAAAAGTGCAAATGTATCTCCCATACATAAGGGTGGCTCTAAAAGTGAAGTGGGAAATTATCGACCTGTCAGTCTGACTTCAGTAGTAGGGAAAATCATGGAGGCATTGATCAAGGGTGGAATTCAGGATCATTTGGATCGAATTGAAATTCTCAAGGATACTCAGCATGGTTTTGTAAAGGGAAAATCATGTTTAACAAATCTGGTTCGCTATTTCGAAAGGGTCACTCACGAGCTGGATTTAGGGAATAATTTCGACATTGTTTATTTAGATTTCAGCAAAGCTTTTGACTCAGTCCCACATGAGCGGTTGCTTTATAAGCTGGAACAGGTCGGAATCACTGGGAAAATCCTTAGATGGATAGAAGGATGGCTTCAGGGCAGGAGGCAGAGGGTTGTGATAAATGGCTATTCCTCAGATTGGGTTGATGTAAGAAGTGGGGTTCCCCAAGGATCAGTATTAGGACCACTGTTGTTTTTAATTTTCATAAACGACATTGATGAAGGGATAGAGGGCGTGATGTCTAAATTTGCAGATGATGTTAAAATTGGTAGAGTAGTTAATGATCACTGTCAAGCTGAGCTTCTTCAGAGAGACCTAGATAGACTTCAAGAATGGTCAGAAAAATGGCAGCTGTGCTTTAATCCAACAAAGTGTAAGGTATTACACCTGGGAAACAGTAATCCCAAAATAACTTATTCACTTGGTGGAGTTCAACTAAAGCCAGTACTGGAGGAAAGGGACTTGGGTGTTACGATACGGTCAGACATGAAATTCTCTGAGCATTGTAAACAGGTTGCAAGGAAGGCCCATGGTGTCCTATCGATGATCTATCGAACTTTTGCAAGTAGAGATAGGGACGTGATAATCCCATTATATAAGGCCTATGTTAGACCACACTTGGAATACTGTGTTCAAGTATGGAGACCGCACCTAAAGAAAGACATCGAGCTTCTTGAAAGGGTGCAAAGAAGGGTAACTCGCCTGGTGAGATCGGCAAAAGGGCGTCCTTATGAAGAAAGACTTCGAATATGTGGGTTGCAGAGTTTGGAAACTAGACACCTTAGAGGAGATTTGATTGAGGTGTTTAAGGCTCTGAGAGGCATCAGTAAAATGAATGAGGACAAAATTTTCAAGATTATAAATGATGCTAGAACTAGGGGACATAAATTCAAGTTACGGGGGGGAAATGTTTAGATTGGAGTGCAGGAAGTTTTATTTTAGGCAGCGAGTTATAAATTACTGGAATAAGTTGCCTTCGTGGGTGGTAGAGGCCGACAGTTTGGGGAAATTCAAAGGTCATCTGGATAGTACTTTCGGGTAAGGGAAGCGCATAGGATGATAGGATTAATTTCCTTTTTATTTAATTTTTAATTTCATTTTATTATTTTTATTTCTTTATTAATTATTATTATTTATTTATTTAATTTTTGTTTTTATCATTGTTTTGTTCGGATTTTTTTTTTTTTTTTGGCTGGTGCAGCATAAGCCATAGGCTTTCTTGCACCATACGGCCGTTACTAATACTAATACTAATACTAACTGCACCCTGCAGTGAGGGTTGTATGGATGTGGAACACTTCTTCAGAGAAAAAACCATAATAACGGATTTTTGGGGGTTCAGTTTAAGACCGAAATGGTTGAGATGGCTACAGAAAGCTGTGGTCTTATTACAGATTTCCGATGTGATCACTCCCCTGTCGGCTGATGGTGGTATTTCCGTTAGGAACTTTATATCGTCGGCGTAGGTAATAACATCATCTCTGTTACACACACGCGGAGTAAGGAGGGCGGTAAAAAGTAGCCCCGATAAAACGAAGCGATAAAACGCCACCTTGTGGCACACCTCATTTTTGTGTCATGTCTCTTCTTCCCAATTTTAACAACACTACAGTAACTTAATCTTCCCCCGGAACTTTCTGATTCTTCATTTTCTTCAATGCATGTTCTACCTCATCAGGAAGAATATCAGGTATGTCGTATGTGTTGCTGCTTAATGAATATCATGTGTTGCTGAATATCAGGTCGTCGCAGACATTCTCTCAGATATACCAGACAACCTGCATTTAATATCTGGGAATCTAAAAGACTGATGGAATTGATATTCCGGTGACACTCAAGTCAAACGGACCCAATTTCGGCGAATTCCAGACGGTCTGTGACAGCCAAATCCACTGCTTGCACCTTCACGATGGTGGAACTGTTAGTAACCCTGGGTATAACCTCCGTGCACAAATACATGGTGGGTGACCACCCAGGTGTGAACCAAGGTAAGCAGGGGCGAGGTTTGGCGCCCACACCACATGGAGGAACGCCGCAACTCTATGATACCAGGCAGCACTAGGTGGTAGTTGCCTCATCAACCGGTGAAATACCACCACTTTGCTTATTGGAGTCTTGAAGTGGTGGAACCCATGTTTAGTCTCTAGAGCTAAGTTCCGGTCAACCCTTCCCAATCTCTTCCATCATGCAGTATGATTGATGACTTTTGAGGTTATGATGACCATCGTGGCGAATCCCATTATTCCGTACATTTCGACGGTACAACTCCAAAACGGTGTTAGCAGGCCGGCCGCTAGTCAGTACACTGGACTGAACCTATTGGTAACTCTCTAGGAGGCTTCCGGATCAGCTAGTGTATAATCTTGCTGCCTCTACATTGTCGAGGCCACGTTATGTCAAGGATCTGGGTATATTCTTACCACATGTACGCCACATCCAAACGTTTCATTACTTCATATGGAATGTCCCACCCACTTTTTTCTTACTATTGAATACACCATGAATTGTCAAACTAATAGAGCAAGCTTATCTGCGAAAAATCTAAACCTCCCAAGCACTTCCTAATTCATTTCACAAATATACGTGGTCTCAATTCTAATCTCAATGATGTTCATTACCACTTGCAGTCTATCAAACCCCATGTACTTTTTCTGACTGAATCTCAGTTATCGGTTGATTCATCTACTGCTCATCTCAGATGCTCACATTATTCGCTGTATGATTCCTTTCGCCTCAGAGGTGGTACTTGTGCATATGTCCGTTTTGATATTCCCTGTCAGAGACTTGGCAATTTGGAATCACCACTCTTTGATCTTCTCTGGCTTAAAATTTCTCTACCTCATTTTGTCAAATTCATCTGTTGTCTCTACCGTTCTCCCAACTCCACTAATCACTTGTAGCTCTTTGACTTCCTCTCTTTGCAACTTGACTTTCTCCAGTCCAACTTTCCTAACAGTGAGGTTATTTTCCTTGGTGATTTTAATGTTCACAACTGCAGCTGCCTTCCATTTTCTGGTCGCATCGACCTAGCAGGTCGAGATGCTGAGGGTTTTGCAATTACTAATGACCTAGCACAGATTGTTCATTTACCTACAAGAATACCGGAATAATACAGCCAACACGCTTGATCTTTTTCTCAAAACCGAGTCTGGTAAGTAAACAGTCCAAGTGAGAGATACTTTAGGTGCTTCAGATCACAACTTGGTTATTGTCTCTTCTCCAATGGAACCTTTATGTCATGGCTATTCCCAATTTCGTGTTGTATGGCATTACAAGAATGCAAAATCGGATGACCGCCGACATTTCTTTGCTCCTTTTCCTTGGTCGGATTATTATTTCAAAACTTCTGATGTCAACGTTTGCTCAGATCGTGTCAGTGAAATTATTCTTGCAGGAATGGAATCCTTTATCCCACACTCCACTTTATAATCTCGTCCTTTATCTAAACCTTGGTTTTCCAATAAATGTGTTAGGCTGATCAAGAGAAGAATGTTGCATATCGTAATTGGCTTGTTTCTAATTCTTCAGTTTCATTTTCTGCCTACACCAAAGCTCGCAACAATTATAAAGCAGTTATTAATCAGTCCAAACTAGAGATTGAACAGGCTAAGAGTACAAAACTTGCTTCTTGCCCTAATGGTAACCGAGCATTCTGGTCTCTTTCGAAAGCTATTGGCCGCAACTTTTGCCCATCTCTACTCCCACCTCTGTCCAAACCAGATGGTTCTGTTGTCACTTCAGCCAAGGATAACGCTGACCCGTAGCATCCCAATTTTCTTCCAACTTATGTATTAATGATCTTGGTAAAACCCCTTCCCATTCCCAACACGCCCCATTCAATGCCTCCTGTGGTCTTCCGTCTAAAGGATATCAGAAGGATTTTGACGAATCTTGAAGCTAAGAAAGCTCCAGGTCCCGATGGTATTTCCAAACTTGTTCTCAAAACTTGTGCTCCTGAACTTATTCCGATTATTTGCCGCCTTTTTTTTTACTTTCTTATTCCAAAGGTCTGCTTGGAAATTTGCTCACATCCAGCCAGTTCCTAAAAAGGGTCAGAAATCCCTCCCATGCAATTATCGTCCCATTGCAATTACTTCTACTCTTTCTAAAGTAATGGAAAAATCAATTAACCTCCAACTCTTAAACTACCTAGAAACCTTCCGTCTAATCAACGAGTCAGTGTCGATCCATTGGTGATATTCTGGCTTATGTTACCCATTTATGGACTAATTCAATGGAAAGGTTCGGTGAAACACAAGTAGTTGCTCTTGACATCTCAAAGGCTTTCGATCGTGTTTGGCCTAAAGGTCTTCTAAACAAGCTTCCATCTTATGGTTTGCCAATTGTTTTTAGTAATTGGTTATCCAGTTTTCTCTCTGAACGCTCACTGAGAGTGATGGTCGATCTCTCTGTCTTCTAAGTTCTCCACTAATGCTGGTGTCCCCCAAGGTTCAGTTCTTTCCCCCACTCTTTTCCTCTTGTATATTAATGACCTTCTTCCATTGACTGGAAATCCTATCAATAGTTTTGCCGATGATAGCACATTGCATTCCACTTTCCATTTTGAGAAACCTTGTCCTGTTCAATCAGCTTCAATTTCTCGAAAATCTGCTACCAATTCCTTAAATGCCGATCTTCAGGTATTTCTCCAGTGGGGCAAAGACAACTTAGTTGATTTCAACCCTTCTAAAACTCAGTCTTGTCTTATATCTCGCAAAAAGGATTCTTCTGCTCCTATGTTTATCTTTAATGACACTCCGATTTCTAGGCAAAATGACATACCTCTTTTGGGGATTACCCTGACTTTTAATCTCTCTTGGCACAAGCACATTACAAATATTGCTTCCTCTGCATCTAAAAAACTTGGTTTTCTCTTTCGCTCTTGGCGTTACTTTTCTCCCAAACAGCTGCTCACTCTGTATAAATCGCAAATCCGTTTTGCCATGGAATATTGTTCCCACATCTGGGGTGGTGCCCCCAAAACCTCTCTCAAACTTCTTGATTCCATTCAGAACAGGGCAGTTAAGTTAATTAATGATTCATCTGTAACAGAGTCTCTCCACTCGCTGTGTTATAGACGTACTGTTTCTGCTGCATGCCTCTTCTACAGATACTTCCATGGGCACTGTTCTTCTGAATTGGCTTCTGTAATTCCTGCTCTCTCTTTCAAAACAGTCCGAACACGTGCAGCCACCAGCCAACATCCATTTACCGTCCAACTTTAAACCCACAGAACCAACTTTTCAGCTTCCTCATTTATTCATTGAACTGCCGTTTTCTGGAACAACCTTCCTTCATACGTATTTCCTGAAAATTACAATATACAGAAGTTCAAGTCCAGTGTCAACAAATGTCTTCTGTCGTCTTCTCGACCTCCAACCCAAGTACGGTACTAAGTATTATAGGTTCTAATACCTCTCGCGTTTGGGGTTCACATAAAAAAAAAAAAAAAAAATTGATATTATATACTTGGATCTTAGCAAGGCTTTTGACACAGTTGCACATTGGAAGACTGCTGCACAAATTGGAGCAGTGTGGCATTGGAGGCAAATTGCTGCTATGGATAAAGGGGTGGTTGAGGGGGAGAAGACAGAGAGTGGTAATCAATGGATACTGCTCATCGTGGACTAATGTTATTAGTGAAGTCCCTCAGGGCTCAGTGTTGGATCCGTTATTGTTTTCTGTATTTATAAATGATATTGATGATGGTATATCAAGCTTAATGTCCAAATTTGCAGACGGTACAAAGGTAGGCAGGGTTGTCAAGGATACTACTGACACTATGCTGCTGCAACAGGATCTGGAAAGGTTGAGCAGATGGGCCGAGAGGTGGCAAATGAAGTTTAACATTGACAAATGTAAAGTACTACACATGGGAAACAGCAACCCCAGAGCAACGTATCAACTCTGTGGTACTACAATGACAGTGGTAGAGAATGAAAGGGACCTGGGGGTGGTTGTGCAGGAAGATATGAAGTTTTATGAGCAACGCAGACGGGCTGCAAGAGTAGCTAATTGTATCTTATCAATAATTATATAATATCGGTGTAAATACACCATAGTTAACCCATATATTAGAGCTACGATTGTAGTGTAGAAGGCATCCTTTTAATTGTATCTAATAATGTGGTTGCCTTCACAACAAGATAGCTACTATTGAATTACTTCAAATAAATAACGCTTCTAAAGCCTTCTCTACTAGAGAAGCGTTATTTATTTGAAGTAATTCAATAGTAGCTATCTTGTTGTGAAGGCTACCACATTATGAGATACAATTAAAACGATGCCTTCTACGCTACAATCGTAGCTCTAATATATGGGTTAACCATGGTGTATTTACACCGATATTATATAGTTAATTATCAAAACCCATAAGAATTATGCCTAGTGCATTTAATTTTCCAAATACTTATCAATAATATACAGAAATTTTTTTAGCAGGGATAAGGAGGTGATTATTCCCTTGTATAAAGCAATGATCAGGCCACACCTAGAGTACTGTATACAGGTCTGGAGGCCTCATTTCAAGAAGGATGTAGAGCTGCTAGAACGAGTACAGAGAAGGGCAACAAGATTAGTGAATGGAACAAAGGGGTGCTCTTACGAAGAAAGGCTTAAGTTTTGCATATTACAGTGTCTAAAGACTAAACACCGGTGAGGTGATCTGATAGAGGTGTATAAAGCCTTGAATGGTTTGAGCATGCTCAATGCTGATGGGTTTTTTCCTCTTGCTTGGAATAATCACCTGAGAGGGCATAAATTCAAATTGAGGAAAGACAGATGTAGGATAGACGTGCGGAAATTTGCCCTTAGCCAGCGGGTGGTTGGTTGGTGGAACAGACTTCCATCCATTGTTGTGGAAGTTGATAGCCTAAATAAGTTTAAGGCTCAGCTGGACAGGTATTTCGAACGAACGGAGGCGTGAAATGTGAGTGGGTTTTTTCTTGGTTGATGCTGCATAAGCTTACTTTCTTGCATCATATTCTTCTACTAATGTTAATGCATTTAGGATAACAGCAACACACCCACCACAGGTGTGAGATCAGCAGGTGAAGAAATATTTTGTAACCGGCAGCTTGGGCGGAGGCAATTGATTCTTGTTGTGGTTGTAGCCAGGTTTCAGACATGCATTTGACATCAGCCATTTGGGACAGGAGTATCTGGTCAAGTGTCTCAAGCTTATTCCGAATACAACGAACCTTTTGATAAGCTAATTGAGCAGGACAAAGTTTCTCAAAATGGAAAGTGGAATGTAATGTGCTATCATCGACAAAACTATGGATAGGATTTCCAGTCAATGGAAGAAGGTCATTGATATACAAGAGGAAAAGAGTGGGGGAAAGAACTGAACCTCGGGGGGCACCGGCATTAGTGGAGAAATTTGAAGACAGAGAGCCATCTACCATCACACTCAGTGAGCGATCAGAGAGAAAACTGGATAACCAATTACTAAAAACAGTTGGCAAACCATAAGATGGAAGCTTGTTTAGAACAACTTTATGCCAAACACGATGAAAAGCCTTTGAGATGTCAAGAGCAACTACTTGTGTTTCACCGAACCTTTCCATTGAATTAGTCCATAAATGGGTAACATAAGCCAGAATATCTCCAGTGGATCGACACTGACAGAATCCATACTAGCGATCGTTGACTAGACAGAAGGTTTCTAGGTAGTTTAAAAGTTGGCGGTTAATTGATTTCTCTATTACTTTAGAAAGAGTAGAAGTAATTGCATTGGGACAATAATTGGATTGGAGAGATTTGTCACCCATTTTAGGAACTGACTGGATAAGAGCAAATTTCCAAGCACAAGGAAAAACACCTTTGGAAGAAGAAAGTGAAAAAAGGCGTCAAAGAATAGGAGTAAGTTCAGGAGCACAGGTTTTGAGAACAAGTGGAGAAATACCATCAGGACCTGGAGCTTTCTGAGCATCAAGATTCATCAAAATCCTTCTGATATCCTTTTGACAGGAGACCTCAGAAGGCATTGAATGGAGAGTGTTGGGAATGGTGGGAGGTGTTTTACCAAGATCATTAATACATGAGCTGGAACAAAAATGGGATGCTACGGGTCAGCGTTATCCTTGGCTGCAGTGACAACAGAACCATTGGTTTGGACAGAGGTGGGAGCAGAGATGGGCAAAAGTTGCGTCCAATAGCTTTCGCAAGAGACCAGAATGCTGGGCTAGCATTAGGGCAAGAAGCAAGTTTTCTACTCTTAGCCTGTTCAAACTCTAGTTTGGACTGATTAATAACTGCGTTACAATTGTTGCGAGCTTTGGTGTAGGCAGAAAATGACACTGAAGAATTAGAAACAAACCAATTAAGATATGCAACATTCTTCTCTTGATCAGCCTTACACATTTATTGGAAAACCAAGGTTTAGATAAAGGACGAGATTTTAAAGTGGAGTGTGGGATAAAGGATTCCATTCCTGCAAGAATAATTTCACTGACACGATCTGAGCAACCGTTGACATCAGAAGTTTTGAAACAGTAATCCGACCAAGGAAAAGAAGAAAAGAAGTCTCGCAGGACATCCCATTTTGCATTCTTGTAATGCCAAACAACACGAGGTTGGGAATAGCCATGAGATAAAGGTTCCATTGGAGAAGAGGCATTCACCAAGTTGTGATCTGAAGTGCCTAAAGGACCTTTCACTTCGACCTTGTACTTAGAAGGGTTGTTTGTGAGAAAAATATTAAGCGTATTGGCTGTATGATTAGGATTGTCCGGAATTCTTGTAGGTAAATGAACAATCTCTGCTAGGTCATTAGTAATTGCAAAAGCCTCAGCATCTCCACCTGCTGTGTCGGTGTGACTAGAAAACGGAAGCTAGCTGGAGTTGTGAACATTAAAATCACCAAGGAAAATTACCTCATTGTTAGGAAAGTTGGAGTGGAGAATGTCAAGTTGCAAAGAGCGGAAGTCAAAGAGCTCCAAGTGATTAGTGGATTTGGGTGAACGGTAGAGACAGATGAATTTGGCACAATGAGGTAGAGAGAATTTAAGCCAGAGAAGATCAAAGAGAGGAGATTCCAAATTTCCAAGTCTCTGACAGGGAATATCAGAACGGACATATGCACAAGTACCACCTTTGAGGCGAAAGAAATCATACAGCGAATAATTTGGGCATCTGAGATGAGCAGTAGTTGAATCAATCGATAACTGAGATTCTCTCAGAAAAGGTCCATGGGGCTTGGCAGATTGCAAGTGGAAATGGACATCGTTGAGATTAGAATTGAGACCACGTATATTTGTGAAATGAATTAGGAAGTGCTTAGGCTGTTTAGATCTTTTCGCAGATATCCTTCGCATTTTGTGTCATACAGCTGAGATTAAAATATTAAATGCTGGCTATCCTCAATCTGCACGCAACGACAGCGATCGCCGTCCTCAAGGCCTATTTGATGCAGCCGCAACCGAAGTCCGAGTCCAGTAACAACCATATCCTGAAAGACAACTAGCTTAGGTAACACCTGCGCATCTGTTGCAAAGTTCAAACGTTAGGCAATAGTTCGAACGTCACTCTGCCCTTTGGAGGATGTCGCCCAACGCTCTTGCCAGAGTCGATGGACCTCTAACGATATACGCTTGCCCTCAAACTTCAAGTCGGGTTGCCCTATGTTCTTCCCGCATCGGGCAACAACGAGCATCCATTATCTACTTGGGGTTATTTTTCTTAGTTCGGTACCTGACCCCAGGCTCCATAAGCATATGTAATGATTGGGACAAAGGAGCACTTATACAGAATGTCTAAGTTCCTTTGATTCCTTCCTTTGATTCCCCAGTCAGTTCTGGTAATTCTAATCAGTTTCCTGTACAGCCTTTTTATCTTATCCCTCATGGCCTTCGCCTGAGGAATAAAACTCAGTCTTTGGTCAACATTGACTCTCAGATACTTCGCTATGGGTGCAAAGCCCAGGTGAGCCCACCAAAACCTACCGTGGGGTGTCTGGTCGGACAGAAAAGTCCTTTAAGCATTATGCACTGCGACTTCGTCGACGATATCATCAGTTTGTAAACCGGGACCCAGTATCCTACTCAAAACCCAACTGGGTTTTAACTCCAGTTCTAATCGGGCGTTACCGCACACCAGTACGGCAACATCGTCTGCGTAAGCTACGATCTCTTCACCATTCCAGTCTTGGTTTTATAACTCATCCAAGACGAAGTTCCACATGAAAGGACCAATCATCGACTACCTGCGGAACTCCGCTGGAGACCGTGTAATAAATTTTCTCGAAGCGGTTATAGACCACCACTCTCAGATCGTGAAAGTAGCTGCGCATAAGACGGTAGAAATCACTTGGACAGTCCACAAGCCTCAATCGGCATAGAATGCTTTCCCCCCACAGGCGGTTAAAAGTTCCTCTAAAGTCGAGAAAAATTCCCAACACGTACTTGCTCTCTGAACCACGAACCAACGAGAGCAGTTTCACCACGGCATCCTCAGCAGAGCGGCCCAGTGTGAAGCCAAACAGCTGGTCGGACTCCTGGTGTTTATCTCTGTACACATTGTTCAAGCGATTCATAATCAGCCTTTCAAACGTCTTTCCAAGAATAGATAGCAAGGCAACAGGCCTGTAAGAAGACGGGTCACTCCTCTCACGATCGTCTCCCTTCAGGAGTACGATGATTCTGGCTTCTTTCCAACTCTCTGGAAACGTGCCCTCTTCAAGGCATTGGTTATACAGTGACAATAATAACCAAGGACATTGCCCGAAAAATTCCTTCAAGACATTTTTTTTTTTTTTTATGTACATACATTTTTATTACATATATACAAAAATACAAATATACAAACACTTTCTATTCACAATCATCGCATTCTGCGTAAGAAACAATTTTAATTATACAGCTTCACTTGCAAGCAATGAAACACAATAAAAGATATACTATGTGTGTGTGTGTGTGTATGTATGTATACGGATGTACTTGTTTTGGGTGGCACCTACACGTTTAGTCGAACTCCACCTTGGAAAATCTGTGTTGAGAGAGAGTAACTCTGATGTCTACACTCTGCAGCGATCAACACCCTGTCAATCACTGCCCATTTCTAAGCATGACGAGTTGTGTCTGGTTCTATCATTCCAGTGCTGCTGAACCAATTTGTCGTCCAGTGGAAGGAGTGCAATACAAGGACAGTAGCCCTCAGGCTGCCAAACCCGAGGGGAAAAAATAAATAAAATAATAATACATAAAATAAATAAAAGAAAATTTTAAAAATTTATAATAAATTTAAAAAAAATTATGTATAGCTAATACCATTTTATATATTCTATATTATTACTAATTTAAGAACACAACATTTAATTTCTAAGTTAACAGTTGTAAAAGGTAGAAATATAAGTTCATGAACACATCAGTCTACTGTCCACTTCTAGAATAAGTAAGCAAGATGCGTCTTCTTTTAAACACCTTGTCAGAAAAGGATTGGAATGCTGCAAAGTTCTTGGCATCTTGAATCAAAATATCGAGGTTGTCAGTCCTAATAGGTTGAGTGCTCTTAAATAGTTCTTGTCGGAAGTCGTCATAAGCCAGGCAATAAAGCAGAACCTGCCTCCAATCTTCTACTGCCCCACAAAAACACAAAGAATCAGGTTCAAGTCCAAATTTACACGATTTATATCGCAGTGAACCGTGTCCAGTTATTAAATACGACGTTGTCATTGAAGGATAAAACCATCCCATAACTTTCTTATTTACACAAAATGTTGCATCTTCAATGAACTCCCTGGTAGTGAGTCCTGTTTCACTGGTTTGCCATCTGTATTTCCACTTCTCAGTGAATTTTGTCCAAAGATTAATTTTCTCCTGCCGAATGTCCGTGGCCGGATTACTTGCAATGTCGAGGATTTCAGTTGCCAAACCTTTCTTTAAGTTAGAAATCATGTCTCGGTATGCCACATAAAGGTCAATCGGGATACAACCTGATATCACTTGTAAAGCAATTATTGATGTTGTTCTGCAGCATCAACCATTTTTTTTTTTTTTTTGGCTGATGCTGCATAAGCTCATACACTTGCTTTCTTGCATCACATGCCACTACTACTGCTGCTGCTACTACTACTACTACTACTACTACTACTACTACTACTACTATCTGAGTCATCTTTCTCTGCAATGATAAAAGTTGGGCCTTCACTATAACCCTAGGAAACCATATGGCAGCCGCATATACTACAATTGCAAAAATATAGCCTTATAATATAATGCCAAAGTTTAGTGCTTTATACCCCATTCAGCGCTTGAGAGCCTAATCTCATTGGCAGTAAACGTCTTAATCTTTTCAGCTAATCTCATTGGCAGTAAACGTCTTAATCTTTTCAGCTACGTTCTTTACGTGGGGGATAAAAGAAAATTTGTCATCAATTAAGAGACCAAGATATTTATTTTGAGAAAATAAGGAGCAATTTGGACATTGTTGATATGAAGTTTAGGAGGTCTGTTATAATCCACTTTGTTGTTGAAGATAATCATTTTTGTTTTCGTCTCAGAAATTTTTAATTTGTTTATTCTAGACCATTCCAGCAAATCATCCAGGATTTCTTTCCCGTGTGTTTCTAGCAAAGGTCTTGACCGGACTGGTATGCACAGCCCTAAATCGTCGGCATTGCTATTTTATTGCAAATTTGACTTTCTTTTAGTAACCATTGTTCTAAAACAGAGGCCCAAGGACCGCGCCTTGAGGGCATCCTATGGAAATGAATTTTGAAAATACCAAGCGTTGTGAGATGACTTTTATCTGCCTCTTTGAAAAATAAGATCTAATAACCTGATATAGTAAATCATCACATTCTGCCTCTCGAAGTGACTTGATGGCGCTTTCCCACCACAATGTATCGAAAGCGCCCTCGAAGTCGATAAAAACAACCATCATGTATTTTTTGTCTGTAGTTTTGCATAGATAGATTCACCAAATTTCTGATGGCATCTTCAGTGGAGGAGCCTTTCTTAAAGCCGAATTGTGAATTAGAACTCATATTACTTGCAGCCAAAACCTTCTGCATCCTAGGCGCTAATAATCTCTCGTAAAGCTTTCCAAGATTTCCTAGAAGGGATATTGGGCGATATGCTTTGGGATCCGTTGCCAATTTTCCAGGCTTTCTGAGCATCTTTACTAATGCAATCTTCCAAAAATTTGGGAAAGTCCCCTCTAATAGACATTTGTTGAATACATTCAACAAAATATGTGGAAAATGTTGGTGAAATCTTTTGATTGCCACATTTTCAACTAAGTCCATTCCAGGACATTTTGACAGATTGATTTTAGAAATTGCAAGTGCAAATTCATCTAGACTAAATAGTTTCGTGTCATTTGATCCCTTATAAGATCCGTTAACGAACCTTATCTGAGCTTGTTCGGTTGTGTCTTGGTGTGGGTGATCATCAGAGAAAAGTCTCTCTATAATGGCTTCAACGGTGGAGAGCCAATCAGTAGTCAGACTTCCGTTAGAGTTAACAGAACTATATATCTCAGGAATTACAAGTTTGTCACCATAAATTTTGTATATTAATCCCCATGGGTCAGAATTTCCTGTCTGGGACACTAGTTTCTGCCGTGAGGATCTTTTGGCTTCCGCAATAGCCTCGAAATATTCCTTACGTAATTGACAATAGACTTCTTTTAGTCACCTAACGTCTGTTTCTATTAAGTATCTGTTCCTCTGGAAATTCTTCCTTGCATTTATAACCCGTCTTCTCAAAACAGATAACTGGGGATTCCACCATGGTGTGGAGTCAGGTCTCCTAACTTTCCTTTTAGTGGATTTGTTCAAAGCTCTGTAAAGAGCGTTTTGCACAAAGTAGGCATATTCTACTGCAGATAAACTGTTCGATTGTGCAATTTTATCATCTGAAAATTCTTGTTGCAAGACTTGCTTAAATTTGCTCCAGTTCGTGGTTCTGATAGAGAAGCGGTTTAAATCCTGAAGGTGACCTGAAGAATCTCCATCTCTAACATTTAAGGGATGGAGAAGAGATCAAGACTTGTGCGGAAATGTTATCAGTGCCGGAGGCCTTTCGATTTCTCATGCGCTTAACAGCCCACTCAAGTTCGGCTAGGGTAAACATCTCGCTGGATGCACCAGAACTACCGCCCTGGTTAGCCAAACGAATAGCAGTCCTCACAAATATTGAGACACAAATATTGCTCCTCACAAATATTGAGACAACTCTATGTATAAAGCTGTCGCCAATTCATAATATCCTCGCAGACCTACTGCTAGAAAACAAGCGACTACGAGAACACAATGAATGCATACACAAAACATTGGAGGTGTTGCGGAAAAATTTTGAGGACCTGAAGCAATCGGTTTGTGATCTTGCTGTTCAAACTAACCATCATGAGCAGCAGCCTCCGGACGAACACTTTCACGCGAAACCGAGAGCTCCTACCCAAACCACCCCATCTTTATTACCACTTGACCCCTCTCCAGCCCCCATTCTTACAACATGTGAGACTGAAGTTGTGTGCCCTGAACGTAGCACTAGACCAGTATATATTGAAATCACAGCAGATGCCAACGGATACTCAGGAAATACTGCCTCACAGAAGACCCAAAGAATTCATCAGGAGCAGAATCGGCCAAATCGCACCTATTCGCGATCACAAAACTCACATATGGGGTCCTCGCGCTCAAAACCGGATAATGCTTTGGCTGCTGAAGTACATCGCAATTGTAGTTCCGCTTCAAACAACGTGAGAGGTAACCATTATGCAGGGACTACGATTGCATCTAATGTAAAGACCCATAGAGACACTACAACGTATGCAATGATTGCAAGCCAACGAACAAAAGAACAAACACTGACCCGTAATCCAACTGTTAAGGAACTGAGCCCCAATCTTAAAGTTATTGGAACCAATTTGCACTTCAGCAAGATGCAAATTGCGAACACTGGAATGATGAGCAAGCGGATCCGTAATGTCTTCATTAGTAGGCTCTCCCCTGCTACCACAGCTGATGATGTGGAACACCTTCTTGCTGCTTTCAAAATGAATGGTAGAGTCACCAAGCTATCCACAAAATATCCCACCTACGCCTCCTTTAAGATCGATGTGGCTGATGCAGATTTTGAAGCACTCTTCAATCCTGAAATCTGGCCTGCTGGAGCTCTTGTTATGCCATATCTCGGGCATAAAGGGCAGCGATTTAGAAGTAATGGAAAGGACTCCCACCAATGGTACCCTGATTCATAGCAATCCCAGATCTCGTTACCGCAACTAGAACCACAGACACGGAACACCAATATGCCGATCCCTGTGCTCATCAGTCCTAGACACACCCCGCTGAATCGAGTCGTGCGATGTCAGAGACCACCTGTCCATATCAAAGTACCTACAGTACCTGCCTGCACCATATTTTATCAGAATGTGCGTAGTCTTAGGAACAAGCTTGACACTATGGAGCAAATTCTGCTCCCCGGATATTTTGACCTGCTCGCCATCACCGAAACCTGGGTCAATGACGATGAAGAATTCCTAGCAGCAGCTGCCCCAGCTGATTATGGGGTCGTATTCACATCTCGGATTGCACGCAAGGGTGGAGGCGTCGCAATATTTTACAAGAAATCCACTTTCAAGCTATTGGATAATAAATCCAGTAACTCCCCTAACTATGAAGCAATCCTCGTTACGTTAAGATACAACTTCGTGACGTTTGACCTCTGTGTGGTGTACATACCTCCAACGCCTTCCCCGCAAATCATCCTTGAAGTTTCCAACTGGATAATCAATCAGCTGCATCCCACAGCCTCTCACGTAGTTTGTGGTGATTTCAATTTACCTCCTCAGCTATCTAATATGAAAAAGGATCTTCTGGCACACTTGAGATGTGCTGATCTACAACTTATTAATGAAGCTCCAACCAGGGGGAATAACCTCTTAGATCTAGTTCTAGCCTCTATCCCTTGCACCCTTGATTACATTGCAGAAACGTCATTCGACTCTGATCATGTCCCAATACATGTGACTGCATATCTGCCAGCCCCCAAATTAGAAACCAGAAGGACAACAAAAAAGGTTGACATCACTAGCCCCAACTTACTTGACGTAGATAAGTGCATCAGAGCCGCCTCTCTCATTCCCTGGGTGGCCTTAGAGACTTGTGACCCAGAAATAGCTGTGAACATTCTCACAAACTGGATCAACACGGTTGCCAAATATGCCGCCTCTAAAAAAATCACAATCAGTCCATATACAAGACTTTGGTGGAATTCAGAACTCAAAATGAGTTTCCAGCTGAAGCAACAGCTCCATCGCACATGGAAACAGTCGCAAAATGTCAATGATCGCATCGTTTATTCTAGGGCACGGGCTCAATTTAATCGCATGAAATCTGAGGCAATCAAATTATATGTTAACCGAGATCTGGCTAAAGGAAAAATTCCATACAAGAAAGTGAACCTTCATTTTCCTCTGCAATTTGATCCTGAATTGTGGCTCGATTTCGTCACAAGATTTAATCGTAATCCTATCAAAAACTCAGATCTGGCTCTACTAACAGAGCCCACCCAGCAAGAAGTGTTGAGCACCATTCAGATCACAAAACAACAGCTGATCGTCGCCATCAATTCTCTACCTGCCTCGTCAACCGCTGGTGATGATGGAGTTCCCCTATTCATGCTCAAATGCCTAAGTCCGTACATTATTCAGCCACTTTTAATTATTTTCAACCAGTTACTCTCGAACCAGATTTTCCCACAGCAATGGGAAAACTATCTTATCAAACCTTTAGCCAAAGTTCAGTCGCCATCGAAACCTAAACATTTCCGACCCATCTCCAACTCCTCCAGCCTGCTGAAGCTCCTGGAGAAGACCTTACTCCCGATCCTCACCAAGCAGATCATGCCCAGTAATCCAGCCCAAATTCACTACTCCCTTCCAAACAGATCAACGATCACAAATCTGCTAGCCACAACGAATACTATCTTGTCAGCATTCGAGAAAAGGCACGAACTAGCTGTGACTTACTTAGACATTGAGGCTGCAT
Organism: Mastigoproctus giganteus; assembly: GCF_048544385.1. Taxonomy (NCBI): domain Eukaryota; kingdom Metazoa; phylum Arthropoda; class Arachnida; order Uropygi; family Thelyphonidae; genus Mastigoproctus; species Mastigoproctus giganteus. The sequence goes on along the minus strand of NW_028328301.1, from coordinate 43,398 downwards.
TTGATGCCGTCCAAGTAAACCAACTACTCACTCTCCTGGAATGCCACTTCCAGATCACAGGGAACATATTATGCTTTCTCTCCTCTCTTCTGAATAACAGAGTTATAAAGCTTCATACAGGAGATCGCACCCTTACTAGATCCGTCACCGCAGGAGTCCCACAAGGAGGGGTCCTTTCCGGCCTTCTCTTCTCATCTATTATCTTCCCACTGGTTGCACATTCTCGATGTCTACTGAGCTATGCAGATGATATCAAGATACTGACTCCCATCATCCCTGGTCAAGACCTTGATCTGGTAAAAACGGAAATTAACAACACTCTCACTGCAGTCACATCTTACCTCTGCCAGTTCGGGCTCAAGATCAATCCTGCTAAGTCCGAATTCATGGTGTATTCATTGAAGCAAACTCCTTCTTCTCTCCAGCCTTCGGTCGGCAACATCCTCATCCCAATTGCATCCAGCCATCGTGATCTGGGCGTTGTATTCGACTCCAAACTTCGATTCAACGCCCACATAGACATGCTCCTCACACGTGCTTCAAGACTCCGGTGGATAGCAAAACAGCATCTCCTTCATATCAGAGATAAAAAGACAACCGTGAGGTACATAAGAGCAATCATCTTTCCACCTTTACTCTATGCTGCTGAAATTTGGGCGTCAGCGGCACCATCAATAAAGAAACCACTCTTTGCCACAGAATTCTGGCTCCTAAAGTGGGCCAACAGGAAGCACAACCTTCCAGCTCTGATTCACACCACGCAGCTTGCCAACTCTCTCGGGATTCCACGGCTTCCCACCTTAGTCGAAGACCAACGCCTCCTAGCAACAGTCAAGATGATAACAGGCATAATCGCAACACCTTCATTCTGGGATACCTGTGGCTGGAGGATCCCCCCTGCTGCCCTTAGGGCCAATCCCGAGCTCTACTCGCATTCAGCGCGACTCCATCTCTCGGAAAGGTTCCTTCCTCAGCAGATGTTCAAGCAAACCCAGGCACTTGACGCCGACCTGAACAAATTCGCTATTGACCGGACTTACAGGAAAAAAATTATGTCTAGTAGGACTAATCTGCATTGACATGTGTACCTTGCATCTGTTCCTGTCTGATTGAGCTGGTGCTCTTATCTCGATGTTAAGTCAGCTCAATCAGACCTAACTCTCGTAAGGAGTTCTCTCCTTTGTATAAAATATGTTTTCTTTTGTAAAATTACCTGTTTTTGTAAATTAATTGTTCTATTTTCCCGGAAGTTTCGGGAAGTTGTACAAATGTAAACCCCTGGCTTTTTGGCCGTGAAGGGCATTAAAGATTATCTCTCTCTCTCTCAGTCTGTTTTGCCGTTTCACCATCGACATCGTCGTCCGGAAAAAGGGCAGGAAGGACCGTAAGCATCGTATCGTTCCTGGTCTGAGACTCGGTCAATCCCCCGAAAACTGAATGCTGGACCTGGTCAAGTGTAACCTCATCCATAACTAACCGGTACGGCAGACCCCAAGGATTCGAGTTGCCTCTGTCGGGAACAAAATCCTGCCAAGCCTTCCGCTTGCAGTCACGAATCATCTTGGTGTAGTTTTTCCTTGCTGCAGCAAACCGCTCTCGGTCGACAGACCGTCTGGCTCATGATGTTCAGTAACCCCTTCACCTCTTGTCGAATTGCCCACAACGCCTAGAAGGTCTTCGATTTCTTGGTCGAAAAAATGGTTTGGAAAAAGTGAGTCCGGCCCTCGTCCCAAGTTAATACCGCTGTCGGTGTGAGACTTCACTGTCCTTATCTGAATCCCTTGTGATAAGCTTTCATTTCATTTTTGATTTTCTTTTTTGTGATGGTAAGTTGAGCTGATGTAGATTCCACTCACCTCACGGGCTTCGAGTGTTCGTTGGAAAGCAAACAAAACCTGATGCACATTAAAATCACAAAATAATCAGGAAATACATCAGAATGATTGTCTATCCACCATTAGTGTACTCATCGGTAGTTTGGTACCGATGAGTACAATAAACAAACGACTACTCCCCCCCCTCTCATTTCATCTGAATATGGGCTACTGAAATCGGCCAATTTTAAGTCCAATCTGCCGCGACAAGCTACAACCACAGATTAGCAAATGCAATGGTGGTTCTCCGTCTCTCTGAGGTTATTGATTCCCAGAGGTTGGTCATCACAATGAAAATGGTTGCGGGACTTATCTCCGAGCCATCCATTTGGGATACCTACTGCTGGAGATTCCCGATCTTTGCCTCGCGGACTACTTCAAGTATGGCCGCCAGGAGTTCGAGACTGTTCCTGACAGATCGATTCCTCCCTTTTCAGATGCTCTCCACAAGGTCTACAAATTTGATGCTGATCTCAACAGGCGCCTCCTTAGCCAGGTGGGAAGGAGCAGCAGTGCGTAGCACACGCTTCTTGATTAGACCGGGGTTCGAGCCCCTCACCACCAAATAGGAGGATGTGGAATGGTCAGGAAATGACCACCATATATCCCGGAGTAATATAAATAAATAAATAAATAAGATCTTTATTGTACAGTTCACCGGTACACGCAGGTACCACGACCATACAATACCCTTCACGGCACCATGCCAGAGGTTAACAAACGGCAGAGATAATAAAGATTAATTATAAGCAAATTATATAATAAAAAAAAAAAAAGTACTCATAGCAGATAACATTGACTTGAAAGGAAAACTAATACAAAATAACAAAAATAACAAATTGTGATAACAAAAGCTTTTCCTCAAGTCCAGTTTTCTGAGAGTCTCTTGCCCCGCCATTACGATCTGAGATCAGTTGGTAGTTCTGGAGACCACGTGCAGATCTAGGATGATCCGTCTATACTTTTTATCATCTATGATTTTAAATAAGTCAGCATCCAGGGATTGAACCAGGTGGAGCTTCTGATAAGGCAGGAACCGATCTTTCAAATGTAGTCTCGAAGGAAGAGCAAGAAGCTTGGGAGTGGAGTGGGATATGGCCTTAGTTGCCAATGCTCCAAACGGTAACAAGCTGATCTGAACAAATTCGCGTGTGATAAAAGATATCGAAAGAAGGTGCTTTCCATGCAATGACCTCACTTGGACGAGTTGTTTTTTTAACTTCACTTTGTATCATTGTTAACCCCTGGCCTGCGTGCCGTGACGGGTCGATTGCAACGTTAAGTTCTCCGTAACCACCTTTTTCTTTTTCGTTTCTTAAGTCGGGATAAAGATTCCCTCTCTCTCTCTCTTAAGTGTGTCAAATTTTAAGTCGCGTTCCCTGCCATTGTTTTTAATTATTCTCGATTTGTGACATTTTTGTTCTCTTTATAGTTTCCTCTTTATTACAATTTCATTTTTAACCGTTTTAATTTTGTATAATCCTTTTCCTTTTCTCAATTTTTGTATAATCCTCTTTTCCTTTTCTCAATGTAATGAGAAAAGGAAAAGAGGATTACACAAAATTAAAAATTATTTTCCTGCTTTGAGGTAAAACCGGTGTCCACGTGTGAAGAGTTATTCTTTCCTCCTCGTCCCGTACTTAAATAAACAAATTTGTTTCTTTAATTATTTCTTGCGAAGTCAATGAGGACGTTGAGACCTCGTAACTTCCTTCGCACGGCGTCTACGGAAAGAAGAAGGAAATCTTCACTGCGCCGACGCAACCGAAAGAAGCGCAAGATCCGAAATTTAGATGCGCCCGATGAGCCGCCGGCATTAGCAGTAGGAGGCTGCGAGTTCTCTCGTGCACCTCGGGATCACTTCCAGATGATGAAGCCGCAAGAGTCGTTATGGAAGAAACTTCGCATCGACGAGAAAAGTGAGGTCATCAAAGAAACAGTTTGCGGGAGTCGGCTTCCCCCCCCCTCGGCGTGACAGAAAGGTTACGCGTGAAATACGGCAATGTTCCGCGCGCGCCCCCGCCTGTCATGTTTTATGCAGATGCGGCGTGTAAGTGCGGCATCGAGTCTTCAATCGCAAATTGCGTCTTCCCGAAAAGTCCTTCGATTCCGAGCGGCGGGTTTATTAGCACCACGTTCTTCGGGCCTGTTATGGATGCACGCGCGTCGAAGCGGACGAAACACGCCCAGTTTACGAGGCCATAAAACATTTGACGCGTCGATTGCACGGCCGGCTGGATGTGCGGGTCCGATACCGGGCGGAAACCGATAGATAAGCGCGGGGTGGTCGTAATACTTTAAGTAACGGCTGATTCGGCTCGCAGTCATTACACGTGTTTTCGGCACTTAAGCGAGACGTTTATCGAAGCCTCCTTTTTATCCGCTGCGTTCGCACACGAATCCCATTACACCCGATTTCCCGCGGCGGAATTTATCACTTTCGGCCCATTTCCATAAAAGCGCGGCCGTCGTCCGATCCGTCTAATAAATCCGCGGCTAACTCAATTACTTCTCGATGGGCCTGCGAGCACGCGCTCATTTCGGCGGGTATTTGTATTATTTATACGAGACATTCGAAATGTCCTTCGCAAACACCGTTCGCCCTTCCTCCACCGTTGCCATGGATACTAATCCGCACGTTAATAACCCGGCAAAGTCGTTTTCGTGGCGATACCAAAACGCCAGAACGCAGGTCAAATGGTGGAAGGACTGACCCGCGGATTCCGCACTAAATCGTCTTCGAAATCGTCCGGCTGTCTGTATGATATGGTCCGTGAACTTTTCTTGTTTTGTGTGTTTTTTATTTAAAGTATTAAGTTCCTACTACTGGCACCACATAAGGATAGGCCCTTGGATTGCCAGGTGCAAGTACTTTATTATTTGAACGGACAACAGATAAGTATTAAATGAATTTCTGCATGTTCATTCCGCTACTCCATACAAGCGCTTTCATCCATTATCTTGTAGTTCAACTTATACGTGTGTCCAACAGACTTGATCTTGACCAGGCATTAGAGTTTGGCATAGCCGCTCTGCTCTCCCCTCCCTACCTAGACCCCTGCCACCTGTGGATTTCACTGCGGGAAAACTAAGGCGACCGGCTGTTCACAGTGCCAATTGCTTGCAAAACCACAACTAGTGATGTTATTAAATTGTCTAGTAACGCTACAGTAACTGAATTCAATTTGACAAATACTACCTTCTGTCAGAATTGTAGCGTCTGCACCATCTGTGGGACCAGCTCTGACCCCATTATCCAATGTATTGAGTGTAACCAAAACCTTGGAACAATGCACACTACGACATAACTAATCTAACTAAAGTGACAATTGGCGAAGAGGAGCTAATCAAAGCCATCAACGCCCTGTCCAATAAGAAATGAATGGGAAGCGACTCTGTTCCCACCTTTTGCCTTAAAGTTGCCTCCTACTTCATCAGCGATGAGTTGACAAAGTTGTTTAACAGAATTTTACAACGGGGAGTCGTCCCAAAAGCTTGGCTAAAGTATAGAGTCGTCCCAATTCCAAAGGTGCAGAATCCCACCTCTACTGCTGACTATTGGCCTATTTCAATCTCCTCCCCTTTACTCAAATGCCTGGAGAAGTGCTTGTTTAAAGTGATTGCCAATCAGATCCTTTCCCAGAGACCTCAGCATACACATTACGCGCTCTCAAAAAGATCGCCGATAACATGCATAAAAGCTCTGAATTTGAAAACCCTTCAAGCCTGGGAGCAAGGCTATGTTATGCATGCCTGTTTTTTCTGGATCTGAAAGCGACCTTCGACTCAGTGCAAGTTAAGCCACCTGGAGAACTACTACGGTATCTCGGACAATGTCTCGAAGCTCCTCAGAAATTTGCTGACCAAGAGGTGCCTTACCTCCTAGCATCGGAATAATTGGATCACAAAACAGGTGGAAGTCGGTATACCCCAAGGTGGATCGTTATCGGCACTGTTTTTTCAGCAATATTTATTCCATTAATGAATGAAATACCTGCGTTTATGGCCTACACCGATGACATTGTATGTTACCTCTCAAGCCCAGCTAACACCTCACCAGACCAGGCAGCGGAATTGTCGAATTCTGTCATTCTGTCATCCTGAACAAATATCTATCCTCAAATATCTATTTTAGGCTTCAAATAAACCCTGAAAAATCCAAATATGTCATCTTCTCACCTAGAGCACAAGCAGACCTCAATCCAGCAGCATCTCTGCAGACCTCAACCCAGCAGCCTCTCTGCAACCCTCCATTGCGGGGCATGTTCTCGTCGCCATTCATTCCGTAAAATTCCTAGGAGTGGTAAGGGACAAAAACCTAACGTATAAGGAACAAATCCAGCAACTGCGTTCAAGAGCATTAGGGGCTTTCTGGTGTATGAAACTTGATTTCTGTAGAGCGCACAACAAGGAAACAGTCAGAAAATTTCTCCTCTATTACTTTAGTTCTATCATCTGTTATGGTATTGAAGTTTGGTCTGCTGCTCCTATGTCCAGTCTGAAGATACTCTGGGGGTCTGGAATTCTGGGTCCTCAATTGGGCCAACAATTGGGCTCACCTACCCTATAACATCAAAATCACAGCTCTGTATAAATCTGAGATACACCCCGGCCCAGCACCTGGCATATGCGAGGAAGCTCACAATGGCGCTTAATCTGTGCTCCGCTGCTCTCGACTTCGTTAATATCTGGGAAATGAAATCGTAGGCTGGAAAATCCCTGGTAGAGCCCTCAGAAACCGTCCAGTGCTCTGTTCGAACCTGCAGAAGCTCTCGACCTTCAAGCGACACTTCCCGAACAGCATCATCGGCGCGCTGAACTCCGCAAACATTGATTTGGATGTGTGGTCCAGAGAGTCTGCCTACAGAAGAGAAAAGCGCAAATCCATAGTGAAGTGCATTCAGCATTCCTGCAATTGTCAGCGGAATTACTCCCAGTGAAAGTGTCCAGACCAGACTGCCTCAATGTGTTGCAGCTTGGATATAATATCTATAAAACCTATATACTGTAATGCAATATAAACTCTGTATAATCAATTTATTATAATAACTATAAAATCCATTGATTGCAATATTAGATGTGTATATTGCACTGTCTATGTATTCTATGTATTTGCTGTGTACCCACGTAGTTTTTTATTTACTGAATGTAATGTGTACAGTTAATTGAAAGATTCCTCTGGTTGCCTGTAGCGGGAATCGTGTCCTACATTTATATGAAGTATTTTATTATTATTATATGCAATGACTGTACCCAATCTGACCTGAAAAAATTAAATAAAAGTCGTCGGAAACCATTCTGTTGTGATAGATGTCGACTCAGAAATTCTCAGAAACGCTATAACTGTTGCAACTGAAAACAGCACTGAACCTGAGACACTTTTCTCCTCTTCCGCTAAAAAAAGTTGAAATGCCCTACTCTAGTTCATTTGAGACAAATATCATGCCAATAACTAGAAATGCCGACTCTGAATCGTACATGGATGAAGCCTCTAATCCTTCTTTGTTGTCTTCGGGGTCGCATCAACTTTCAGATGCATCAACTCAAAAACATATCTGTGCTTTCAGAAGATCTCAGCGCTAACTCCCTCCCTACTGAAACTCTAAATCGAACCTTTTTGTATTCTGCAATCAACTGAATTCCAGGAACTACTCTATCACTATACAGAAAATCCTCATTCAAACTCAGCTAATCAGCGTACCTCATACTGCAAATTCTGATATTCCCTGGATCCTAATACACTCAATGAAAGAAACTGCGACTATCCACGGAGACTTGTGGTATAAAAACAATATTAACTAATCAACGGGCTGAAATTTCCGACATTAACGCCCAAATTAAAAATCTCACATCAATTATGTCTTGCCACTTAAGGGAAGCTAGGAAGAATTCTGAACCTACTCTTGAAACTAATGGGCTCAAAGTGAATAGGGATTCTTCATTACTTGACGATGCCCTTAGTATTACCTTCATCTTTCACCGGCCTCAATACTGCTGCAAATATTAATTTGCCAAAACCTGCTAACCTTCATGAGATCAATTTATTGCCAAACAGACTCTGTCCGATGATTCTATTGATGTAAATCGAACCAGTCCTACCACCTGCTCTCCTCTGCGGAACAGTTCTGTCTGTACCTCTATTTTACAAGCTCAGAGTCTCCAAGTGGAATCCTCTTCAACATCAGTTAAGGCAACATATGCAAAAATAACTGCTGCCACATCTAATGAGGTCTGCAAACCTGTCTGTAGATCTGCCGCCACAGTGAGTAAACCTGTTTCTGATTGCCAGTCTCAAATATCACACCAAAGATCAAAACAGAACAAACCTTCAGAAAATGTTAAAGCCTCTATATCTCAAGATACTTCCTCCAAGCTTCCAGCCAAAACTCATCAAACACAGACTGTAACTACTGCAGAAAAATCTCAGTTACTCAAACATAAGTATAATATCACAATTATTCCCACAAAAGACCGAATTTTTCTTTCTAGACTTGGACCGGCACTAAATCTGAAGATCTTATCAACCTAATTAAAGAAGAATATGGTTTCGGAGTAGATGTCCGTTCTCTGAAGACACGATGTCCCGCCTACTCATCTTTTATAATAACATGCCTTCCATCACAAACAGAAAAAGTGCTGAATCTAAGATCCCTTTTATCAGGGGCTCTAGTAAAACGCTTCACGGACAGACCATCAAGGGAGTCCAAAATCTCCTCTCCACCGGCATAGCAATCAGATACCCTACTATCTACACATACTACGTTCTCCTCTCGTCATAGAATCCCCAGATCCCAACTGTTCAGTGTTTACCTTCAGAATTGCAGGAGTATATATTAGCAACCTAAACCACTTCAGAGCAATCCAAGGCTCACATATTTACGACATTTACATGCTCACTGAAACCTGGCTTTCCATTGATATTGATGATCAGGAAATTATAGATGGACAATCCATAGAAAGGACAGAGGATCTCGTGGAGGCGGAGTTGCATCAAATTTCAAAATTGCATCAAATTTCACAAATATTGAATCAGTATACTGCCTTCTTCATCTTGGCAAGTTAAAAGATTTAATCGTATTGCTTTATTTTCCACCTCCTTTAACTAATATCGACCTTCAGTACTTAGAAAGCAAGCTGGAAAGGAAGAAGGAAATTTGAGGGTTACAGTGCGGTCAGGCATAAAGTTCTCCGACCAGTGTAGACATGCGGCCAGGAAAACACATGGGGTCCTCTCGATGATTTATCAAACATTTGCTTCTAAGAGCAGGAAGGTCATAAGTACCTCAGACAACTGTAAGATAGTTGCAAGATAAAAGGCAATTGCATGACCATACATCGAATATTGTTCCAGTTATGGAGACCCCAGAGGCACACAAAAAGATATTGAGCTTCTTCAATGGGTCTACAGACGGGAAACGCGCCTCAAGATCGGCGAAAGAGCTACCACACGAGGAAGATCGAATATGTGCGCTATACAGCTGAGAATTAGGCACCTTAGAGACGTGATTGAGGTGTGATTGCCTGTGAACCTCAGGCTGGTTACCAGATGCTCTGCTCCTCTTTAGTGGATCGTAGAGGAGGGAGAGTCGCAATACTCTACAATACCACCCTCTTTTCATTGGTACATTCTGTGGTAACCCAATCCCTTGCATTTGCAACTGCCATGGTGTCCCTCAAACTTAACAACTACCTGATAGACATAGCAACAGTATACATTCCACCAGGCCTAAATAGTGATATTATTGAAGATGTAATCCATTGGCTAGTGAATCACCTCCACGCCTCTGCTAAGCACATTGTTTATCAATCTTCCATCTACTCTCGCACATCTTAGTAGGACACTCGTTAGCAGTATAGACTCACTGGGTATCAGCTTTCTCAACTGCCACCCCACAAGAGGATCGAATCTTTTAGATTTTGTATTCTCCTTGAAGAGTATTCTTTGGTATTCTGTCTTCGAAGTCGCACCATGCGATCTTGAAGACAGCCCTCACAATCTCTTTCAATCCGATCACAAACCCATTGCCATACTCCTGCACTTAGCCGCACCTAACTTCGATATTCAAGGCCCAAAAAAGAAAAAAAAAAGAAATAACATCCCCGAAATTCATTGATCCACCACGATGTCTCGAAGCTGGATCCTCCATCCCTTGGGAAGCTCTCAATAATTGCGATCTCCAGCTGGCTGTGGACCTCATGACCAAGTGGATCCCAACCATTGCCAACTATGGAGAGACAAAGACTGTCTGCATCACTCCCCGTTCAAGAGCTTGGTGGACACCTCCATGAAAAAAACCTTCGTGGAGGTGTCCACGAATGTTTTGTGCATTGAACAAAACCTTCCAAGAAAAACAAAATATGCATAAGAGATGGAAAGAGTCAGGCGCTGTACAAGATGGGATTGCCTTCTCCAGAGCAAGGGCAGCGTCCAACCGCCAGAAATCATCTGAAATCAAAAAACATCTAAAAGCAACCCTACAAAAAGGCAAACCATTTATGACTCAGCACACAGGAATTTCTAAAACACTGGAGCTTGAACTGTGGATGTATGCATTTGTCTTGGGCGGCACCTGCAACGTTAGTTCATCTCCGCCTCGTTTCACTTTTAAATTAGAGGATTCTGCAGAAATGGCCAGAAGTGAACTGGCTGTTTGGCTACCAGGGGTCAGCAGGTCGGAAACGCGCCACCAGCAGCACGGGAAGGTAGACCAGTGGTAACCAACCGACGGCAACAGGAGAGAGGGACGCCATGAGCCCAACAAAGTACGAGCCAAAAAAAAAAAAAAAGGAACTTATAAAACTATACAAAAATTAATACTGTACAAAAGATAAACTCAACAGATTGCAATAATGCAAGTAATCTTTTGCATATTAACATAAATTACATAAAAGACATCGAGCTTCTTGAAAGGGTGCAAAGGGTAACTCGCCTGGTGAGATCGGCAAAAGGGCGTCCTTATGAAGAAAGACTTCGAATATGTGGGTTGCAGAGTTTGGAAACTAAAATAAAAATTTTTTCTGTTTATACTCCGGCACGACAACCAAGTCAGTAGAGTTTACAATAAATCGTCAATACAAATATTTATCGTATTTTAGTAGTCACGGGCTTGAACCCCGGTCCACTCAAGGAACGCGTGCTATGCACTCTCGCTCCTGACCACTGGGCTACGTCAGGCCTTAACTAGACACCTTAGAGGAGATTTGATTGAGGTGTTTAAGGCTCTGAGGGGGAGGCATCAGTAAAATGAATGAGGACGAAATTTTCAAGATTATAAATGATGCTAGAACTAGGGGACATAAATTCAAGTTACGGGGGGAAATGTTTAGATTGGACTGCAGGAAGTTTTATTTTAGCCAGCGAGTTATAAATTATTGGAATAAGTTGCCTTCATGGGTGGTAGAGGCCGACAGTTTGGGGAAATTCAAAGGTCATCTGGATAGTACTTTCGGGTAAGGGAAGCGCATAGGATGATAGGATTAATTTCCTTTTTATTTATTTTTTATTTCATTTTATTATTTTTATTTATTTGTTAATTATTATTATTTATTTATTTATTTAATTTTTGTTTATATCATTGTTTTGTTCGGATTTTTTTTTTTTTTTTTGGCTGGTGCAGCATAAGCCATAGGCTTTCTTGCACCATACGGCCGTTACTAATACTAATACTAATACTAATAAATAAAAAAAAAAAGGTCAAAGAAAATAATTAAGGTTAACAGTGCCATTCAACCGACAAAACTTTGCACAAGCATTTCAGCCCAGAAGCAGGCACAAACCTTATAAACAGTTGAGGTTAAATCCAGTAAGTCCTGCAGTCATTAGTAGCAAAGTCACAGTCAATCACCAATAACAAAGTCACAGTCAGTTAACAGCCAGCCGAGCAAAGGAGCACAGGAATTTTCATCGCCTAATTGAGTTGTAGTTGTAGGACACTTGTAGAGGTTCAAAAAAAAAAATAAAATAAAAAAAAAACACACGTCCAGAATTGTAGATCTTGTTGAGAAAACGGACGTCATTGCAGTGAAGATGAAGAGTCTTGAGCTGAATTTGAAACATTCGCATATGTAGTCATTGCAGAAAGGTTTGTTTGTTTGTTATTAGGAGCATTAGCAACTAAGGCCATATTGCTCCGGGATATGCGGTGGTCATTCCTTGACCTTTCCGCATCCTCCGTATTTGGTGGTGACGGGCTCGAACCCCGGTCTAATCAAGAAGCGTGTGCTACGCACTGCTGCTCCTTCCCACCTGGCTACGGAGGCGCCTATTGCAGAAAGGATTGCGAGCCTTTTATTGAAGGTTGCCTTAGCAAAATCCTGAAGGGTGCGGTAACGCGTGGCATATAATACAAAATTAGGTTCCAATCCTGATGAAATCAAATTAAAAAATCAAATTATTATTTTAGGGTTGCCCGTAATTAAATACATTAATCCGTATTTGTGTCTGTAAATTGCGTATGTTCTATGGTCGATTTGCTTGTTTTTCTGGACGAAAAAACCCCAGTTACTGGGGAGGAAAACCTTGCTATCTACGCCTGGGACCGACTAACTCAGCCACGGAGTGATCGACGGGATTCGAACCCAGGCCTTTTCCACCCGGTGTGGGGAGGACGGTGACGATACCACTGTGCTACCCGCGCAGACAATCCTGATGAAATGTTGGGAATTGCATTCTGCAGAATTACTCGAAATTCATTGTATGAGGGACAAGAGTACAACACGTGCTGCCAATCTTCCACACCACCACAATGACAGAGTTCAGTAGGAGACAAGCCAAATTTAAACAGTTTCTTATTTAATGATCCGTGTCCTGATCTCAAATAGGAGGTAAACAAGTCAAGCCTAAACCAGACTGTAGATTTTCTGTCCGTAAGAGAGTCAACTTCAGGAAAAAACTTACGCGTTACACTGCCCAGTGTTGTGCCATCCCACCTACTCTGCCACAAGTTGATCAACTCTTGCCAAAATCTTTGTTCAGCTTTAACATCGACTTGAGTGTTAATAGAAATACCAAGGATCTGAGTGGGAATCTGACGTTTCAAGCGATAACATAAGTCTCTGAAAATTACGTAGAGATCGAGTGGTAACGTCCCGGCTAAAACCTGTAAAGCAGGTGTTGAAACTATTCGACAAATCTTCAAAATACAAAGTAACATTGTACGCTGGATTGACATCAATTTTCATTGAAATTGTACAGTCTGCGCCCTATGGAACCAAGCGCCAGCAGCATAGACAACCATAGGGAGAAACACAGAGTTATAGTAGATTCTGAAACATCTTCTAGAAAGACCCCCACTCAGTTCTAAAAACTCTGACAAGAGCGCCGGTGAGATTTCTGATCTTAATTCGCAGATTGGATAAATGAGGGAGAAAGTTTAACTTGCTGTCAATAGTTATTCCTGAACGTTTAATTTCCGTTATTAGAGGTATTATATTCAGCCAACTCCGCAAAGAAGTGAAAACGATCATATTAAACTCTTACAATAAGTATACAGAGTCAGTTCAGGATAGTCTGCTTACTCACAGAGATATCAAACCATTCTGGAATTTCATGAAGCATAAGAATATAACCAGTAGAAAGTTACAACTCCATAACGCAGATGGAATTCTCTTATCTGACGAATTCAGTATTGCTCAAGAGTTTGCCAAACACTTTTCTAGAATTCAAACAAATGATACATTGAGACCTGCCTCATTTCCTGACTTCACACCTGTTAAAGATGATATCCTCATTAACCTCTTTATCACTGATGAAGATTTAAATTCGGCATTAAAAAGCATGAAAAATGACTATACTAGAGGCCCAGATGACATTCCAAGCTTATTTTGGAAAATGACTGTCACTACATTAAAACCCTCATACTGCGGATCTTCAACTTGTCTCTCAGGCTGGGGAAGTATCCTAAGCACTTTAAGCAGGTCAATATAGTTCCTATTTTCAAAAAAGGTGATAAAAATGACGTATCTGATTACAGACCCATAACCTTGCAAAACAGCCTGGCTAAACTCTTCGACACAGCAGTACACAAACATCTCTTCGAATTCTTCAGGCCTTTCATCGATCAGAATCAACATGGTTTCTGCAGTGGCAAGTCAGTAGTCACAAATTTACTTCCTTTCGGGCAATACACCTCGGAAGCTCTTGATAACCACCTACAAGTTGATGCAGTCTACACAGACATATCTAAGGCATTTGATAAAGTCCCGCACGAACAACTTCTGGAAAAACTTAAGCTATATGGCATCCGTGACCCTTTGCTCTCATGGCCACGCAGCTATATTACGCATCGTTCCTTGAGAGTTATCATCGATCAAGTGAACTCAGACTGTTTTATACCACTAAGCGGAGTACCACAAGGCTCTCCCTTAGGTCCTCTTCTCTTCATTGTTTTCATAAATGATCTTCCTTCTTTCATCTACACCTGCAATGTTGTTATTATTATTATTATTATTATTATTATTATTATTATTATTATTATTATTATCTGTTTATTTCTCTTTCGAGACACCCATAGACAGCACGTGGCTAGAGGGTGTGGTTACATTATAGTATTTACAAGCATGTTTACATGAACTTATTTACAAAATTTGGAGATGCAAAAACACAGAATATGTGGTTAATGAATTAATTGTTAAGTTGGTTTAATTAATTGCAAATGGTTGTTAAATGCTAAATATTATTATATAAATTATTAAATTAGTCTTCTTATTATATTTATACTTGCCGATACACATTACCAAAGATTTCTGTCCTATACATTTTGTCTGTGCACAGTTTCTCTGGATCTATATTGAAATAATTAAAATAATTCACAGTATTTGCTGGGAAAAATCTCCCCAGAGAGTCCAATTGAGTCAGTTGGCACTTGAGACTTGGTTCTTCTCTGTTTATTCTCGGTCGTATCATCCGAGGGCGAGTGATCACGTTTCCCACTTTCGGCGCATCTGTTCTCTCTCTCCGTTAGTAGCTTTGCTAGAGTTAAGATGTTTCTGGTTGTGATGGTATACTTCCAGGGTGTGATGTCCAGATTGGCAGACAAGACCGCTCTTGAGATGGTAAACGGTTTCCCGGCGATCTTGTTTAGCCATCTCAGGAGCCAGTATTCTACTCCTAAGAAGGCCTTGATGTTGCTCTCAGGGGCTGATGACCAGATAGTCGATGCGTACAACGGAATCGGTGTAACGCATTTAAGGATGTATTGAATCATGAGATGAGGGCTTCGGAGACCGGTGAGTTCTTGTCTAGTGCTCCACAGTGCTGCGTATGTCTTTTTCCTAATGTGTTCGAAGTGAGGTATGAAGTTTAATCCTTCATCCCACTTAAGGCCAAGGTCAACATGTGCGGGGGAATTTGGATTCTGGTATTGTTCACAAAAATCGTAATTTCATTTTTCTTCTTTTTGTTGGTGAAGGTCATTTGGGCAGTTTTCTTTTCATTAAGTTTCAGGCCAATGTAGTGCAGATATTCTTCTAGCTTCTTGATTGCCTCGTTTGCTTCCTCTGATAGATGGGGTGCAGTTTCTTGTTCTTTAGAGGTTACAAAAAATTTCAAATGGTCAGCATATGTAATAAATTGTTCACAGTTTTGAGCTAAAAATGGGGCTAGTGCTATTGCAAAGATGGTGGCGGACAATACGCCCCCTTGAGGTACTCCCTTGGAGATACAGTAAGATGCTGTTTGTTTCCCGTTTATTGCGATAATTTGTCTTTCTTGAAGGGTGTTAGTGAGAATGCTTAAAGTGCTTCCTGAAATTAGGAACTACTCCTTGAGGATTACTGTTATAGCTGGGATTGAGACGTTGTCGAAGGCTGCTGCAACATCCAGAAAAACGATGTCCAACTGTTGTTTATTATTTAAAGCTAACTGTATTCGGAGTAGAGTCTCCATTAAATTAGTAATAGTCGACCTTCGAGGAAGCACAGAATGTAAGTATTCTGGCCTGTCCCCAAAGCAGTGCTGATTGACGGTGTTGAGGATTGCCTTTTCAAATATTTTTTGCGGAGAGCATCCGATTGCGATGGGCCTGAAATCTTTACTGGTTTTAGGATTGCTTATATTTGGAACTGGTTTTACGTAATATCTCTTCCATTTTTCCGGGATAACCCCCTCACTTAGTATTCGCTGGAAGAGGTGGTGGAGCGGGTCGATTAGGTAAACACTACATATTTTTATCATGAATAGCGGGAACTGGTCCGGCCCGATCGTTGCTTTACTGGGGAGCGAGTTAATAGCTTCCTTTAAGTTTTCCCTGCTGATATTAATTTCACGTAATATGTTTCTATCTCTAATTCGGTTAGTGCCAGTGGAATCCATCAGTTTTTCAATCATTTTCTGCACCTCGCGGATGTTTTCCTCACAATTTTTCTGCTTTTCATTCAAAGGTTTTCCGAATGTGACTTCTGTCCACTCTCTAAACAGCTGGTCCGTCATTTCTTTTTTGTTGTTTTCCTCGCTAACTATTCTCTTTCCCTTTTTTAATTTTTCCTTAATAACCTCAAAGTATGCTCGTCTTTTCAGTCGAATGAACTGTGCCCTTTCGCGTTTGTACATAGTCCGATCAGTCGGGTGCCCAGTTCTTTTCCACTTTCGGTAGAGCTTTTACTTCTTTTTAAACATAACTTTTACTTGTGGAGTGAACCAAGAGTTCGCTCTGTCTTAGATCTTTAATACTTTTGCTGCTCCTAGGCGGGCGATCTGCAAGAGTAACCTCGAAATCTCGTCTATGGCTTCTTCAGTGGACATCTTGTGTAGACTTTGAAAGTTATATTGCGCTAAGAATTGCAATATGACCTCGCATTTGATATATTTTGTGGAAAATATCAAATTTTATTCATTACTCTGATGTGTGTCGCAGTTCTGATCGGCAATCTGTCTTCGATGTTCAATGATCAAGTTGCTCTCTATGCAGATGATCTTAAGATCTACTCAGCAGCGAAGGAGGTTACCGATTCTCAACAGCTTCAATGTGCTCTCAATAAATTTTGTCTGTGGCTATCTCTGAATGGCTTGTCTGCTAACCCCTCGAAGTGCAAAGTAATCTCTTTCTCATCTTGCAGATCTCCACAACTAATGAATACGGAGTACACTGTTAACTCTGTGATCATCGAAAGGTGTGACCAAGTTAACGACTTGGGGATTCTCATTTCCAGCAGTGCTAAATTCGATGCCCATGTCCTTAAAATCACCAGCAAAACATTCAAAACACTGGGATTCATCAAACGGAACACATACAAGTTCAAAAACTACAGATATGCGATTATCCTTTATAAAACTATTGTTCTGCCAATCCTTGAATTCAGTTCACCCATCTGGAATCCTCACACAAAGACTTTAACTAACAAAATTGAAGCAGTCCAAAAAACTTTTGACCGTTACCTTACGTACCGCAATCCTCTATTCTATCACTCAGTGTATTATGAATCGCTGTGTGATTACTTTCATCTAAGGCCACTGTGCACTAGAAGAGTTACTGCTGACATCGCCCTCCTAGCCAAAGTAATCACTGGAATTTATGAAGCATCTGATATCCTGAGTAAAATAAACTTCAATGCTCCCTGTAGACAAGTCAGGAACCTTACACCGTTTCGCCTTGACTCTGCCAACACGG
This sequence comes from Mastigoproctus giganteus, assembly GCF_048544385.1. Classification (NCBI taxonomy): domain Eukaryota; kingdom Metazoa; phylum Arthropoda; class Arachnida; order Uropygi; family Thelyphonidae; genus Mastigoproctus; species Mastigoproctus giganteus. The sequence continues at coordinate 25,919 of NW_028328301.1, read as the reverse complement.
ACTTAATGAAGTTCAGTCCACTGAACAGAATCAGCAAATCAGCAAATGACTCTCGCATTGACTTCTTTGACAACTCCCAATCACTGATGAACTCCATCCACAAGTTTGCCTCTTCACTTAAACTGCAAAGTGACTAGCTCACATCCAATTATTGTAGCTTATTATTTGTTATATTATTTTTCTAATCTCTAACGGATTAATTATTACTTGTTTTACCGGTAACTTAACTTAATGCAATCCTCTTTTGTACATATGCTTTTATTGTTTGAATCTATATCAATGTTTATCGTCCTGTAGGATTTCACATTATTGTTATGTTTATTGATCTGATCTCAGATACACTGTTAATGGTTACCTGTTGTGTATCTTGCTATTAATAAAATAAAATAAAATTTGTCTATTGTTTATTTTAACTCTTGGTGGTCGACGAACCTCCAATTTGGAGCCAAGGATCATAATTTTTGTCTTGGTAGAACTAATGTTTAACATATTTTCAACTGTCCATTGTTGAAGATCAGATAGAACTTTCTCAGCGGATATTTCAATAGAAGACCTTGAATTGTCACCAACAAGGACTGTCAAATCATCCGCATATGCCATGATCTTCACGTTGTCAAAAGAGCCGGTAATCCAACCTTGCAGAATAAAGTTTCAGAAAAGTGGTCCCAAAATGGAGCCTTGAGGACACCCTCGAAAGACCTGACGCAAAATTTGTCTGTACTTATATCTGGCGGTGATAAATCTGTTAGAGAAATAGCTCTTAATTAGAAGATAAAGTTGCTGGGAACATTCCGCATGGCGTAAACGTTCGAGGGCACTTTCCCACCAAAGGGAATCAAAAGCACCCTCGAAATCAATAAAGATAGCAAGAGTATACTTGAAACTGGAGTGTTCAACAGAAGAAATGAAGTCTACAAGGGCGTCATCGCAGGATCTTCCAGGAGTGAATCCGTATTGATTAGGCGCAATTAGTCCCCGTTGCAATAACAAGTTGTTTAATTGCAGGGCAATTGAACGTTCTACTAGCTTACCAAGGTTGGCCAATAGGCTGATGAGACCTCGGTTTCCGAGGGGGGGGGGCTTGTCTGGTTTCCTAATCAGCTTGATAAGAGCTGTGGATGGATCACAATGCACAATTCTCGAACAATGTGGCCACGATATATTCAGGCAACTTAACTGTGAACAACGTCGAACAATGTGACCACGATATATTCAGGCAACTTAACTGTCAACAACGTCCCAACGGATATGCTCGCCACCGCTTGCATCACCAGGAAGCAGCTTAGAACTACTATAAATAGATTGCAACCAACCGCAACCGCAGGGTCCGAACTTGAGCCACAATTCATGATCAAGTGTCTCAGCACGTTTATCATCGATCCGCTACCCTCAATTTTTAACGGTGTATTAACGCAGCACTACTTCCTCCTGCTCTGGAACAGATATGCTGTGAGGCCACATCCTAAATGCCAATCTGCATCCCTCATTAAACAGTTCAGGCCAATAGCTCGCTCTTCCAGCCTCTTGAAACTTATGGAGAAGGCATTACTTTCAACCATCACCAATCAAATCTTGCCTCAAAACCCCCCACAAATTCACTATGCCATTCCCGGAAGATCCACAGTCACCAATTTACCATCTATTACCAGCACCATTCTCAGAGCACTAGAAGCTAAAGCAGAACCTGCGTCGGCAAGTTCTGCTTTAGCTTCAGTCACGCACGTTTAGCTTTAGTCACGTACGTCGACCTGGAAGCCGCCTTCGACTCAATCAGCATTCCCTCGCTCGTTCACCTCCTAGAAAATTACTTCCATATAAAAGGTGACTTGTTGTGGTTTATCACAACCCTGATATCAGACAGAATCATTGTTCTTACAGCGGATGAAGATATAATCTCAAGAAAAATCACTGCAAGAAGAAAACAGTCCTTGACACGGACTCTTCCCCTAGACCTGGAAATACTCTTCCGTGGCCTAACATATCAACTGTTCCCCAAGGCGAAGTCCTCTCCGGAGCATTATTTACTGCAGTCATTATTCCATTTGTTCAAGAGAGAGAGAAAACATAATCTGCTATGCTGACGATATTAAGCTACACACCCAGATTAACCCCGGCGAACATATCACAAAAATTAATGAAAAGATCAATCGAAAGTTATACGACGTAGGATCCTATCTTCATCATTTTGGACTACTTATTAATCCTGCAAAATCAGCCCAAAATTGTCTTTTCGTTGAAGCACCAACCCACTGAAGTCCAAGCTTCTCTAGATGGCATTCTCCTTCCAGTGGTAAATATACATACGGACTTGGGAGTCGTCTTCGATTGCAAACATTCAAGCCGCACATTGACAAGCTCATAACAAAATTCTGCAAAATGTGGTGGATTACCAAATAACAACTACTCCACGTTAAGGATCTGGATGTGACTCGGTGGTACGTATACACACATCTGTATACTCCGTCGTGTTATACGCCTCAGAAATATGGGCATCTGCAGCCCCCACGAATATCCAGCGTGTTTACTCCTCCGAATACTGGCTCCATCGTCCACCCAAGCAAAGAACAACTGCGATGGCCACCGCACTGAACTTTGCCCGACTGTCAAATCTTATAATGGAAAGACGCCTCACCCTAACTGTCAAAATGACCACTGGAATAATCTCGGAGCCAAACATATGGGAACTGTGCAGCTGGAGAATCCCTCAACCCGGACTGAGGTCAGCTCCGACACTTATAGCCAACCATATATTATATTCCAAAAGATTCTTATAGGACTGAGGGTATTCCTTTTGTTCAGAGAATAAAAAATGAGGACCAATTCATAGTGCAAATGGCGATGTCAGTTTTCTATGTATGTACATTGTTTTGTAATTTTTCTGTGAATGCATGATTTCTGTAGGTAAGTAATTCTTCCTCTATGTTTATATATCTTATGTATTTGCTGATATTTAATCCTATGTTACACTCTAATAAGTGTATTTGGATGTATGTATGCTCCACCCTCCTAGAAAATTTCTGTACAGGGGTGTTTCTTGAATAAACTGATGATAATAATAATAATAATAATAATAATAATAATAGACTAGCCCTTAGCGACCGCTTTCTCCCCAAGCAGATGCTTATCACAGTCCAACCAATCGAAGGCGACCTCTACAAATTTGCCAAGGATTCCAAATACCGGAGAGAGATCCTTGATGACCTAAACTCAACCAGACAAACTGCACAGTAATGTGGCAGTATAATAAATTTAAAAAGGATGTCTGTATAATATTGAATATAATGCCAAAAATACTCTATAATATCTTTATGAATATATTGTGAATAATTTAACTGAAACTTATATTGTTGGCCCTGGGGGATGAACCCGAACTTCGATGTGGGCCCCGTCCTCAAGGCCTTTGTCCACCAGCCAATTGAAGCCCCTGGCATTCCTGCCGTGAAGGGTACATTGTATGCATCCATTTGTACACAATAAAGATTATATTTATTTATTTATTAACTTGAGAGGTGAAAATAAAAAGAACGAAAGCAAACTTTTATAAATGTTTCAGAATCATTTGGGGCCATAATTTCAAATTATGAGGGGGGACAGGTTTATTTATTAGTAATTTTTGGATTTTATATATATTTTTATTTAATTTTGAAAGTTATTATTATATATATAATGAAAGTTATTCATTTTGTATTTTTATCCAGTTATTTATTTTATTTTTCTAGCTACCGAAGCACGTGGCTTCTTGGAAGTACACAGTTAAGACGTTCTAATACTAATGCTTCTTCGGCATAGCTGCGCTGCATTTTGGGGAAGTAGCGCCTTTCTGTTTTGCATTTTGTCTAACAAAAGAAAAGGAAAGAAAAAGAAAGAAAGAGAACAGAATTTCCTCCAGTGCATTCGCTCGAAGATACAAAATCACACAAGAAATGATGTTTCCATCCCATCAAGCAGGAGCATTCATGAATGAAAACCAATCTTAATGTCAGGGAGGAATTATTAAGTTTTAATGTCCAGCCAAGCCTTTAAGGGAGGGTGCTTCTTTTCTCTTTCTTCTTTCTGTTCTCTTCTCTGTGCTTTGCGTCCGTCTTATAGTGGTGCGTTCTTCGTGACACCTGTAAACAAATCGATGAAATGAATGAACAAAATACCTTCGTAAACTTCAATGCGTAAAGCATCAGACAACACAACAACATAAATTGAATTTAGAAACGTTTATAAATTTCTAAATTAAAGTTTACAACATTTCAATTTATAAAATTATTAATTCGTTACAATTTTCAGACACCGTATGATAACGGTCTGGATCTCTTGTGTTGACGTTGCTTTTAATTCGGAATATCAACTTATTGAACAATAATTGCAAATATCGCCACCCACACGTGCGGCCACTCAGCCACGACGATGCAGGGTTGTTAATGACAGTAATGGCAGTGTGCTACTGCAACAGGATCTAGATAATTTGGGCAGATGGGCTAAGAAGTGGCAACTGAAGTTTAACATTGACAAATGCAAAGTACTGCATATGGGTAGAAGTAACCCCAGAGAAACGTACCAACTGTGTGGTACTACACTTAAAATGAAGAAGACCTGGGAGTAATTGTGCAGGCAGATATGAAGTTTTCTGAGCAATGCAGACAGGCTGCCAGGGCACGTCATGGGGTTTTGTCAATGATATATAGGAATTTTGCTAGCAGGGAAAAGGAGGTGATTATCCCTCTGCATAAGGCAATGATCAGGCCACACCTTGAGTACTGCGTACAGGTCTGGAGGCCTCATTTTAGGAAGGATGTAGATTTACTTGAGCGTGTACAGAGAAGGGCAACAAGATTGGTGAGGGGAATGAAGGGATCCTCTTACCAAGAGAGGCTTAAATTCTGCAAATTATAGCGGCTGGATACTAGGCACCTGCGCGGTGATCTGATTGAGGTGTATAAGTCCTTGAATGGGTTGAGCTCGCTGAATTCTGATGGGATTCTTCCATTTGTTCAGATTACGAACTGAGGGGACACAGTTTCAAATTGAGGAAAGACAGATGTAGGATAGATGTGAGGAAATTTGCCTTTAGCCAGCGGGTAGTTGGTTGGTGTATCAAACTTCCATCTGTCGTTGTGGAAGTTAATAAGTTAAATAAGTTTAAGGAGGAACTGGACAAACATTTAGAGCGAATTGTTTTGTAATTTTTTTTTTTTTTTTTTGGCTGATGCTGCATAAGCTCATACATTTGCTTTCTTGCATCACACGCCACTACTACTATCATCATCATGGAATCGTTCTTTGCATAAAATATACAATCTCCTGAATTTGCTGCTGATGATGCTTTCTAAACAAAATCTTAAAGACAAGGGATGATGATGATATTTTCGGTCGTCTGAATTACAAACTGAAGGTGCCGGAACTTTTCTCTCCCACTGTTCGCTTTTAACCCCCTTTTAATCTACTTTTTTTTTTAAATTTTAATTCATAAATCCCCTTTACCCTTATCTTTAATTTTACTTTCATTGCAACTCCTCGTCTGCGTGCCTTGACGGGTGCATTGCCACATAAACAATACTTTGTCCATGTTATTTCCATGTTGCAATATTTTTTCTCTCTCTCTGTCTCTTTACTCCGATGGCAATTCTGATTAGCCATCCAATCCACATAGGAACCGTAGAAAGCAGCGTCTCGCCATTCTTCTTATGTGAACCGTCATCGAGTCTCTCCAGAGGGTGTTCCCGTACAGTTTGTTGTGTGAAGAATTTCTTTCCAAACAACGTAGTCCACCTTTGTAATTCCCTGGCAACAGACCCTGTGAAACACTGTCAGACAAAGCAATACAGAGTGAAGAGCAATCCTATGTGAAGCCCACAAGCTTACTTGAACCATGAAAGTGGAGCAGCCGGATGGAAACTCCTCAGATAAAGACGATGGAACGAGAAATCAATAAGTAATAAGTGAGCTTTAATAATACGATATTAGGTCTTAAACTGGTGAGCACACCGCCGACGAGGGGTGAAAGCACATTGGACCTCGCGTTTGAGTCAGCAAATTGTGTAGCTGATCAAAACCCGACGAGCAACATACAGTCTGATCATAACCCCGTCATTCTCTCTGTGCAAACAGAAATGTGGTGGAGTCCTGCTGGAGTCATCTGCGCCTGCTCAGATGACTCCAGCACTGTAAAAGGACTGCTTCCTGGAGAATAATTTAACTTGATAACATGCTGTGTGCACATATTTTCATATGTAAATTTTTCAATTTTTTTCCAATGTTTAAATCTACACTAGTATAATTAGCAATAATATTGTTTTTGTTTCTCCTATCTCATCCTTTTTTTGTTACATTGTATTAGCCTTTACTGTAATATTGTATTAGCCTTTGTAACCTTGTATTAGCCTTTACTGTAAACCCCTGCCTTGTACCCGTGAAGGGTATATTGTATGCGGCGTGTGACTTTTGTATGCAAGAAAGAGTTCTTCTTATATAGAACATGTAACAAGCAAGCAATCAAAACTTTAATGCAACATAAAATAATAATAATAATAAGAAGATTCTTTATTAACATAAATTTTATACACTAGTGATTCCTTACACAGAAAGCCAGAGGAATCTTACATTTAGTTGTTTATACAAGTGATTTTGATTTATAAAAAAAATAAATAATAATAATAACTAAATAATAATTAATATATCAAAGCAAAGATAATAGTCAAAATGTAAAAATGAATGAAGTAGTAATTACAGCGAAAAAGGAATACAAGTTGAGCAGAAACAAATTACATAAGTTAACTAAGATCGGTACTTACATCAATGTCCTTTACAAACAGCAAGATGGGACAAGATGCCATCTCGATTTGCCTTGTCTATCGTCCACAAGTCGATGTCGATGTTCAGCGAGTTGAGAGTGTCCAGAGTCACATTAGGGAAGTGTCTTTTGAAATTCTGTAACCGCTGGAGCCTTGAGCATAAGGAGGGTGTACTACGGAGATGTCTGCCTGGCAAACGCCAACCAACCGTGTTTCAGATGTTGATGTGATTCCTCTTATCTGAGCACAGATGAAGGAATGACTTTATTTTTAGCACATGGGCTCTGTGGACTATGGGCGTATATTGCAGGTTGCAGCAGAGAGTAGATTTAGATGTTGTGTAGATCTGGTGCGACCACAAGTTGGCCCACTTCAGCACCCAGAATTCGAGGCCCCATAGTTTCCTGAGGCTGGTGGGTGGTGCCGCCGACCATTCCACGGCATAGGAGAGTACACTACAGAAGTAAGTTGTGAGGTACTTCTTGATTATTTTCTTATTGTGCGTTTTGCACAGATCAATTTTCATTCCCCAGAACGCTCTCAGGACTTTGAAATACTGAGCTTGGATTTGTTTTTTTTATGGGTGAGATTGGCATCAACGATTACTCCTAGGAAATTGACACTATCTGTGGGAGTCAGGACATTTCCTGCCAATACCGGAAGTACAGAAGATGCAGTATCAGTAGAAGTGATCCGACTTGGCGTAAAGATGAGATAGTTTGACTTCTCTGGATTGACTGACAGGCCAAAAAATTTAGCATACTTATAGAATGTATTTAGGTAGCTGTTTACAGATTCAGAGGCGGTTTGTCTTTCCTGTAAAGGACCAACATGGCGTTTGCATGGCAAGTAGCAAACAATGTCATCAGCATATGATAGGAAAGCTGGAATTTGATCCATTAGTGGAACGAATATTGCTGCAAATAACAAGGCTGAGAGACAACCACCTTGTGGGATCCCTACTTCGACGCTTTTAGTGACTTTAACGCCATCGCCTTTGAAGTGAAGCATTCTCCTAGATAGCAAATTATTGAGGATCTCGAGCATCTTTCCGGATATCCCGTAGAATCTCTCAAGTAAGGCAAGAAGGGGTGTTATTTGGACTGAGTCGAAAGCAGATTTCATGTCCAGAAAAATGGTGTGAAGATCTTCGTTGTCATTCCAGGCCTGAAGTATTTTCTTGCACATATATGTGTGATAATGACTGTAGGCAGGTTACCGTAGATCTATTAGGCATGGCATAATGGGTGTGTTCTGGCCTATGCGCAAAGATTGCGAGAGCCACATCATTATAGATGCACTTTTCGAGGCATTTCAGGAAGGGAGAGGCAATTGATATTGGTCTGAAGTCAGCCGGGCTTTTCGCACGAGGCTTTTTCGGAACTGCCACGACTCTGTATGATAACCAGCTTGAAGGCACGTGTGCAAATTTGAGTACTTTGTTGTAGAGTTGAGTGAGCTCTTTGCTGATGAAATGAGAAGCAATTTTTAGACTAAACAGAGGTATTGCGTCAATCCCTATGGTGGACTTGTCAGGTAGTTAATTTATTATTTTTATTAGTTGTTCTTCGGAAATTTCTGTATTACTAGTAGATGAAGCCATGTTAAACGCTTCGTTCCAAGGATATGCTTCGGACACACGGTGATCTCGCTTAAAACGCAGCACATGCTCACACCATTCCTGGACATCTAAAGACAGAGGGGTGCAAGTATGACTTGTGGACCACACACGTTTTCCCCTTGATAGACGGCGGTTCATGAAATTGTCAATAGAAAATTGTTTCCTCTTCTGAAAATCCATCCTTGCTTTGGAAAATCTGGCGTATGACTCTTGTGAAGGCGACTTCTTGTAAGAGGCATGGGCTGCCTGTTTTTCCCTAAAGGCCTTGGTCAGGAGGTCATTCCACCATGGCTTTGAGTGGGGACTAAGGATGCAAGCAAGTTTTGGACATTGCAGACCTTGCAATGAATCTCATCCATCTCGAAAGCCAGTAGGCAGCCTCATTTATGTTAAGCTCAGCCAGTATGTTCCATGGGTAAAGTTGGAAAAGGGTAGTAACTTTTCCAATGTTCATGTATTTTGGATTGTATACTCTCCTGACAGTGTTTGTAGTTGTACTTGTGTACGTTCATCTTTAGGTGCCTGCAGAGATATCATCGCAGCAATCGGAACATGATCGGACGGGAGGAAGTTCTCAGTTATGGTCAGGGTTTCCTTTACTAAACAGTTTGAGAAGATGCGCTGCAGGGTGGCATCGCCGTGTGAGGGAGGAACATGAATAGGACCAATGCCCATTTCCGACATGTTCAATGATAGAGTATCTAGGAGCTTCTTTGTGGCTGGCAGTGGAAGGTTAAAGTCTCCGAGGATGATGACCTTTTGCCGATGATTGATTGTGAATGACAGCCATGCTGTCAGATTAAGGACAGAATCCTCAGAAACTGGTGGAGGGAAATAAACAGTGCACACAGAGATCGACAAACCAGCAATTCGGTAGATTCCAAGAACAGCTTCTATGTCACCTCCTGGATAAGTGGATGCGTTAATCAGGGGTAGTGAACTCCTTTGACAGATTGCCACACCGCCACCTCGTCTCCCAATTCTATTAGCAGCCAGAGTGTGATAGCCAAGATTTGAGGTGAAGGCAGCAATTTCCATTTCATCTCTGAGCCAGGTTTCAATCAGAACGACGAAGTCGTACTCTGCGCAGGAAAGCAAATCAAGTAGGCCATCTAATTTGTTTTTGACACTCCTGGTGTTTTGTAGGAAGCATCGAATTTTTATTTCGACAGAAGGTTGTACTATGGTGAGATTACTCTTGGAACAGTATTTGCTTTCCACATAATGATCTGAAATCTGACTGTTGACCCTTTACTTTGTAAGATAGTGTAAATATTTGCTTCTTGCAATATTATAAATAACTGAATTTTTAAATATTGTAAATGATTTTGTTACATTGCCTTTTTTACACCCTTCTAGCGGTCGGCTGTCCAAAAGGGGTGAAACCGAACACTTGCTAGAATAAACAGAAGAACGTGCGACATCGTTACCCACCGCTGCGTCCAGTGCTGAAAGGGCAGATCAGAATGAAACATTCCGCGCTGACATCCTCCAACAGGTCCACTCCTGAAATTCGAAACTGCGTGGATTCGAACCCGAATTTCATATTTTAGGGACCAAGATCTGTTCGCGTATATCAGAACTGCACACGTCAATTGAGTATGCGAACAGAAACAACTCCTTCAGCAACCCCCCCCCCCCCCAGCATGTCTCAGAGAGAAGTGTGGAATTCGCCGTGTTCTAGTACAAAAATACTCAAAGAACTGTGTGCACGTGTACTGCGATCAGTTATTTCCAACCATCATCACGTTCGTGTCACGCAGTGAACTAACACGCCGCAGATGTTCACAGGCGTGTTTGGCCTGAGCTTTGACATTCAGTGTGAACCAGAACGGGAAATCCACACTCTTCCGCGGCTCCATCTCTCGTGCTCTTTCCTCGGATCTGACAGCCCATTACTGCATTACTTGTCAAGGGGCCACCCCAAGTTGTGGCCCCTTGACAAGCTCGATTGTGTTTCCCGAAAACATGCCGCTTAGAAGAGGTACGTTATTAGCCCCGCTTGAGAAGAAGAAGTCGTGCGTCGGCCTGGTCTCTGAGTCTCCACATCCTGCTCTCTGAGTCTCCTGCAATGTGGTCGATTCGCGGAACATCCATTCACCCAGTTATAAGTTTGGAGGAATACCATCCAAGACTGCCGCATAGGCCTTCACTCTGGTGACGTTGAAGTTTATCTCAATCGTTCCATCACAATCTTTTCATGTGTGTAAGAATTTCATTTTGAAATAAAATAGAAGTGATTTAACTGAATACGTTTTCTTCGAAACAACCTCGTGAAATGCGAAATTCAGACTTCAGTTGCCTCTTTCATGTCGGTCGCCCACAATTCCCATCGTAATGGGCAACTGAGAAAGGAGCAGTCTGAGGAAGGACCGCCAACTCAGATGGACCCTAGATTCGTATTACCTTCGATACTGAAATAATTTTCGAAAGGCAATGTGAATGCAAATATGCTGGCACGCTCATTGGCAGCTTTCGATCGTTCTCTGTAGTTTTGTACATGTGGTTGACACGTGTACCTTCCTTTATTTGAGCTTTATTAACGTTCTATTAACGCTGGTTGAACGGCCTTCTCAAGGGGTTTCTTGGATCGCTTGCTGATGCCGACTGGCCTGAAGTCCTTTGATCCCATGATATGCTTTCAATTTGGTGTTAGGGGCGCAAAGTATCTACTTCAAATTGCTGGGTAATTTGTGCTGGTAAGTGACTGAAAAGTTGCACCACAATATCAATAACATAACAATATTCCGCCCGACCTTTATGATCTTGATCAGTTGGTCTCTGGTCTTTCTTTGCAGGCTAAGGAAATTTGTGTAATTGTAGAAAGATGAATTGGCATGTGTTTAAACTTTGCCATGTGTCTTGTTTATTAAAAGAAATTAAATTGTACGTGATGATTCATACATTTTTATGCGGGTGCTCTTTGGATGTATTATGATAGAATAGAATAGAATCTTTAATTGCAGCAATGATAGACATACAATTAGTTCCCGTCACGGCATGGTGGTGCCAGGGGTTTACAAAACATATTTACAAAAGATACATAAGAAAAACATAAGTTACATCAGATTATTAACAAAGCACAGTTTTACATTTCCAGTTCGACGAGGATACCCTTCCTGTATTTTTTATTATTGACCACTTCTTGGAGGTACCCGACGATGGCTTGCAGTGAGGGCAGCATTTGCTTTGGCAGGAATCTGTCGGTTAGTACCAACCTGTTACGGTTTGCTAGCAGCTGTGCTGAAGACCGGAAATAAGGGGGAGGAATGCGCCAAGAGCAGTGATCCCAGAAGTTCGGCTCTGTAATTTTACCGGTGGCCATCTTGATGGCGAACAGCAGCCTTCTTTCTCCGATGTAGGACCGGAGCCTGCGTAGTTGAAGAGCTTCTGCTAACTGCGTTGATCTGAGAGCTGGGGGAGGGTGGAGTTTGCTGTTGGCCATTTTAGAAGCCAGAATTCGGCAGAGAATATTCTTTTAATGTTGGATTCGGCGGCCGAAGCCCATATCTCTGAGGCATACAGTATTGTCGAGTAAAGGATTGATACGATGTATCTTTTTACCAGTTGTGGGTCGGTGGTGTGGAGCTGCTGTTGATCTCGTGGTAGACAGGTGCCCTCCCCACAATTACGAATACAGTTCAGAGACAACTTATCTTGGAAGCTACTATTGCCCTGCTAACTCCGGGCTGCTTCCTTCTGTTGGGCACCATCCAATACCATGGTGCTCTGATGACTCCGTGCTGCTTCTTTCTGTTCAGAATAAGCATCAGCATCCGATGGTGTGGGATGCTGATGCTTATTTCAGCTGGCCTGGCCTGACCGGACTAGGGATATGTCATTTTCACTACGCAGCCAAGATTGCGACCTGTATCCCTCTTAGGGCACTCTGGCCCTAAGACTTTAATCCTCGCCTTTACTCACGGCATTAACCACTTCCTTCCTCACCATCAAACCTTCTTCTGGTGGGCTCCATCACCCTAAAAAAATTTTTCCTGCTCTTAAGCGTCTTCGCTGGTGAGGGCCAGTTGCCTCTACAAAGGTGCTTCTCTGTATCTTTATCTTCTGATTTCTGGTGGAAGTCTTCTTACCATCCACGTTCTGCGCCTTCGCTTGTTATCCACGACATAACTTCAAACAATATGACGCACACCACAGACATTTTGAGGCCTTCGCAGAGTGAAGTCCATAAAGTGTACGTAATCGTGAGGTCCAGTTGCTAACTGCGATAATTCAGAAAGTATGCTTTATCGGATTTCATTTTTTTAATAAATAAATAAATAAATCTTTATTTGTCCTACCAAAATTAAAATATAGGTGTACATTGGTAAGAGACAAATTCCCTTCACGGCAGAAAATGCCAGGGGATTACCATAAAATGTGAATAAAAGAATGTCTAAAATATACAAGAAAGGTTAAATATACACACACAGTTCTTGACAGAAATTCACACAACTACTAGGCAACAGCAGCCTCAGCGAGCCACACTGCGGTTTGTTTCCTATATTTCGAATCTTCTATGAGGGTCCTTAGTAGGTCAATTCCGATACGTGTTAGGAACTGAATTGATTCGAACGCACTGGCGGGTATAAACCCATCTTCAGTCCGTTGGTCTTCATTCTCAAGGATTTGGTGCCTCTTAATGCAGATGGGGGGATGTGCCACTCACAAAGCTGCCAGAAGCATGGTGATGATATCGGGATTGCCAGTCATCATTTTGATTGTAGTTATTAATCGTTTCCAGGAAATGATGTCTGTTAAACGCTGCAGTTTAAGCTGTTCAGAGAGCTGCGTGGTTCTTAACTGTTGAGGGAGGTGGTGCTTATGGTTTGCCCACTTCAGCAGCCAGAATTCACTCGCATATATTCTCCTAATGTGGGTAGGGGTGGCTGACGCCCACAATTCTGCGCCATACAAAATGGCCGGATACAAAATGTGGTTCTTAAATATCGCGCGGTTGTTGCAGTCTGTTTCACGTACAAGAGGTGCTGTTTTGTTGCCCAACGTAAGTAGTTCATTTTCTTTACAGTCGGATCAATATGAGACTTGAACGTAAGTTTCGTATCAAATGTTTTCTTCAATTTGGAAAACTTACCATGTTAAGCCCATTCCAAAGACCAAGAAACCCAAATCTCCTAAAGACCTGAGACCAATATCCATCAGCTGTTCTTTACTCAAAATTTTCGAAAAAGTAATTCAGCCAACAATTGCCCAGCATTGCTTTGCACACAGGCCCGAGTACCTGCATACCGTTCTACAAAGGAGATCGACAACTACCAATTTTCTTGATACCCTCTTTAGAATTCAGCGCACCCTTAACAACAAATCACAGATTGATATCATATTCCTCGACATAAAATCGGCTTATGACAGAATACACCTCCCAGCTCTTTTTACCATTCTGAAACACTACTTCGGCCTGGCGGAAACCTTACTTCAAATTTTGAAGTCTATTTTACTTCCTAGACATCTGTCTTACCCACAATGACTTTCAAGAAACTATTGACGTCTCAAGAGGCATCCCACAAGGAAGTGTACTGTCAGCTATCCTGTTTGCAGCAGTTTTGGAGCCTTTCCTTGCTCAGAATCCGAACTTTGTCTCTTATGCCGACGATCTGAAGTTCTATGTGAGCTCAGATCATGATCATCAGATTCATGATACCAACCAACAAGCTTCTAGGCAGATATTGAGCTTGGAAAGTTATCTTGCCACAATAGGGCTACATCTGAGCCCTTCCAAATCAGCACAACTGACAATAACCAAGAAGAGAGCCAAAAATGATATCCAAATCTTTGTGAGTGGGGAACCGGTGCAAAAGGTGACCTCTCATACTGATCTTGGCCTCACCTGGGACGTTGGGCTCACATTTCAGCCTCACTTTGCCAGGATGAGGCAGAAGACGTACGCTGCTCTTTGGGCATTGCGTCAAGAGCTCGTTGGTGTGCATCAGCCAGCGCTGCTTGTTCGGCACATCCTGAGGTGTATTACGCCGATTCCTCTCTATGCTTCAGAAATTTGGTCATCTGCCCCTGCCTCATACCTTCAGAAGTATCTCAGTTTAGAGTACCGGTTGCTTAGATGGATGAACAGGGTGGTAGGCCACCCCCTAACTATCTCCAGATCTATCCTACAAGCAAATCTAGGCACCACTCCCTGGAGACATATCATCATGACAAAAAATGTTCTCACGCTTGCACGGCTTATAACGAGGCGAATTGATGCTCCATCAGTATCCGCATTAATCTCTGGCCCGAGGAGAGCAAGAGGGAAGCACCCCGACTCCTTTCTCCCTCTACGTCTTACTCTGTCAAACATTGATTCCCTGAGGAACATGTTTCCAGCCAATTGTCTTCGGATCTTCAATAAATTTAGGATCCACCCTGATAGGTTCTGTGAAGACAAGCCCTACAGGAAGGAAATCCTCAAGAACTGTTACCAGATTATGAACCTATAATACTCCCCTGCTCCTGGACAGACTTTTTTTTTTTTTTTTTTAACTTGCCTATTTGTATATGGCAAAGACTTTCTGTTTTCATGTAATCATGTATATTACTGTATATTTTGTACATTATTGTTTATTTAACCCTGTAAAGTCTCGGGTCGAGCACGAATGTACCCTTGTTTATTGTACATTGCGTTCCTCGCACCTTAGTCTGTATTCACACCCTTCTGGCACAGAGCCGTTCCGGGGTGACCCAAGGTTTCTTGGGAAATAAACTGATTTTAATAATAATAATAATAATGTTACTCGGAGATCTCTATGCGTCTCAACAACTGGGATAGGTTTGCCATTAAGTTTTTTTGAGCGAGTACACCATGATTACAGTCTTCTGCGGATTTAGGGACAAGCCAAATTTGACTAAGTACTCGAATAAGTTCAGAAGCTTATAATTAATCTGGTCACACAATGCCCTATTGGTCATGGACGGTTGGATGGGTGTTAGGATCTTAATATCGTCTGCATAAGTGCATACATCATCCCTACCTTTGCAGAACGGGATCATAATGGCGGTAAAGATGAGTCTGTGGAACTCCTGCATTGAGTTGGCTTTGGAACTCCTGCATTGAGTTGGCGTTGGAGGATCTGACTATCTGTGCAGTAAAAAATGGACCGACAAGTAAGTAGGGCCTGTAGGAACTTCAGCAAATTTCCTTTTATTTGGAAGGCGTGTTGGAGTAGATGAAGTAAGGCATGTACATCCAGACTATCGAAGGCTGCTTTTATATCGGCATAAATTATTGCGATTTCCTTTCTGGCTTGGAAAGCATTTAGTATTGCGGCTTGAACTGTGAGGAGGTTAGTAACAGTAGATCTTGCAGTTACTGAATAATGAATTTGTTGAGGCTGCCCAGCCAGTATCTGATTCGACAACTTTGGCAATAGAGCTTTCTCCAGTACTTTTAACAGGGTAGATGCAGTAGAAAGGAGCCAAACCGACAGCACTGAAATTCGTACAGATTGAACCCAAAACTAATCCGATCCTGTCCGACCCGTTCATTTTATTGTGGAAGGCGCTGCTTATTGCTCAGGTAACTTATTTTTCCCGATCCAGCTGCAGGCGTCACGGTTTCTTCTTCTTTTCACTGCGTCTAATGTGGAAACACCGCGGACGTTTTCGTGTTGTTGGCGAGCGCAACAAAGAGGGGAATTTCTTCGTTCTCGGGTACTCCAGCATCCCTCAACTCCGTTCGGGAGTTGACGTTCGAAGTGAGAACACGAGCCGCGAGCGTCAGGAACGAGGTAAAAACTCTCGCGTAGCACGGGCGAACAGGTGGAAGGTGCCATTAATATCCCTTAGGCGGGCCAATTACTGTCACTGGTGCAGCGCGTGCTGCAGAGACGCAGATGGGGATGTTTGGCGCTCTGGCAGCATCTCCGCTCCTCTAAGGATGATGCATCGCCGCAATCATCGCAACTCACGTCTCCAGCGCCATTCTTGTTAGGGGTTGCTTAAATACCTCGCGAAATGCTTCGGGGATATGGGACCCCCGGGGGCCGAGAGCTCTAACGAACGGAGAGCGCCTGCAGGTGCGTGTTGGTGTTGCAACATCCGTCAGAAGAGTCCAATGGATCCTTCCGACGAGGTCAACGACGCACGTTACTGGAGGGGGGATGGGAAAAGAACTCTCCTCCTGATTGCCAGCTCGATAACGGAGAGATTTTTGAATGCCTCGCATCAGACGAGAAAAACGAATTAAGTGAGGAACGGCAAAGAGACGATAACTGAAATGCCTTCTGATTGAGTAAGCTGGCTTCTCGAGATCTCTCCCGGTTCTAGACGAGGATTTCTTTCTTTCTTTCAGGATTGTTTCTCTCGCTCGCTAGGCAGACAAAAACTCCGTCTAATATTCGCTTAATAAACAGAAGGAGGATGTCGTATTAGCTCGTGCTTCAGTGAGAAAATGCGATATTTCTGCGAGGCCAGAGCCTTTTTCCTCGTGCGGATATATTTCACGGGAAAGCGAGCGAAGCGACATCAGACCCGCCGAGAGGAAATTGCGGCTATTATCTTCCCATCATCCGAGGCCCACTGCCGAGATTCGGTTATCAGGAAGCGATGGAGAAATCCGCTTTCTTTTCGAGCATTGACTTCTAATAAGATCGCTGCAGAGGGAGCGGCAGCCTCCCCTCTCGCTCTTTACTTACGTCCGAATTACGCCACCGAGCATTTTCGGTTAAGCAATCCGTCTGAAAGCGGCTCAGTCGCCCATTAAAAAAAGGTTGGAGACGGTGGAGGGTCACGAACTCATTTTGAGGGCATCGTATTTCTGAAGACTTTTGTTATTTTTTGAGAAAACAAAACTTTGTTTATTGAGCAGCTGAAAACTTCGTTTGGCCCAAAGGGGAACCCGCTTTAGTTCACTCACTAAATGAAATTGGGGGGGGGGAGATGTAACCTGTGGTTTCTTCCAATAATTAAGACGAATGGTTTGCGACTTACATCGCGATGAACTTCGGCTCTCCGAGTGGCAACGAGGTAACCATTCACCAAATGATGTTCAATCGTCTGCTTAGCCCATGCCAAGCAGACGATTATTATTTTATTTATTTATTTTTTTAAATAACATCTCGGGAATTTTTTTTCCTCCTCTGGAGTTGGTCCCCACAGGAATCTGTCCCATCTTTTGCCAACATGAGGTGGGTCAGAGTCTCGAATTGAGACAGTACGAGCTCCATTGGAACTGGCCTACCTTCCCGTGATGTGGACGAGTACCTAGAATCACTGGTCCAGGTGACTTATGCTTTTAGGTAGCCAAGAGGCCAGAAGAAAACAACAGAACACACACATATACACGAAAACGTACACCAATCACATTTCTGGTCATTTTTACATTTACAGTGGTTTTGTTCTGCCCAGAGATACGAGGAGGAGTTGAACTGACGTTCTAGGTGCCGCCCATTACAAAAACACACATGTCCACATGTTTAGCCCATGCTTGGCAACGTTAATATTTGGCGCGATTATTAACGGCTTCGACGTTTCAACCTCGTCCAATCCATTCGGAGTACAGGATGGCGCTGTTCATCCACTAACTGTGGCAGTGCTACCAGAGCAACGGGAAACACATGATAGCAAAGATTGTGTGGAAGAGAGACTTTTGTGCCTAGCAGCACACTTTGAGATGCAGCAATCTCTAAACATGCCATGAAACCAATACTGAAAATGAATCACTGTCCTCTCTAAATCCATGCAAGCAGCAAGAACTTCTTATTAAGTGGCTCTTCTCATTTTACCTATAATTTAGTCTCATTCGGTTAAATTATCGTAACAAAATAGGGATGAAAGAATACAAAAACTAACCAAACCCCAAATTCGTCGCGCTCTTCAGTACGAATTTTTGGTAAATATCGATGAGTGTAAGATAATTTCCTTCAGCGACCCCTAGAAAAAAAATGCAACTTTCTTTCACTGTAACATCGAAAACGTCATGCCAAGAACTCACTTTCAATCCTTTGTCATGCCCAACTGGAGTATTTTGACACGTGCTTGCAGAACGTATGCACTGCTGGTCTTCAGATAATTTCTGGCTCCATCTCTCTGGACTTCCATCGAATCTCCAGAGGTCGGTGTTTCCATACGTGAAATAAAATACCAGTCGAATTTTATGGTAAAATCGTAAATACTTCGATGGACCTGAAATCTGAGAAGGGACGTTGTTCACAGCTTTTAGTTTGCAGATGACAGGAGAGATGGACAGACTACACAAAGGGTTCTGTTGAAAAAGCAGTTCGTGCCAAACATTACCTTCCTAAATATGTCTATAGAAAACTGGTTCATGCCGAGTCTTTTCGCAAATTGTGTTATCACTGGACATGGGTGATGCATCACTCAGTGCTAACTTAATTTTTTTTTTTCATTTTGCTTACTCTGAATGCTATCTTTTCCTCTCTCCCCCGGCAGGGGGAGGGTAAGTGTAAGTGTAAGTGTAAGTGTTTTCAGTGTCAAACGGCACCAGGGGTTTCCCCCATCTCCGCGTTGCTTTTATTGTGGGTGTACCAGTTCACTGGGAAGGCCAGAGATTTAAAAGTGTATGGATTATGGAAGTGTGGTGTTTTGTACCGTTGTTCCTCTGGCCATTTAGCCGCTGGACCTCTTCTGAGGCCCAACGTTGCCCCACTTACGCCCCGTGGAGGCAGACCAGGTACCCGATAGTCTTTAGTTCACTCTGGCAGGTCCTGCCACCTAATTTCCTGAGATTTCAGTGGCTAGGACCTTAAAAAAAAAAAAAAAAAAAAAAAAAAAAAATTTTTTTTTTTTTTACACATATATGTATAGATATATGTGTGATATCTCTCGATTGCGTAGGGTGATGTCGCTTGAATAAGGATAGACCGAAATATGGGCGTCAGTTAATTTGGATTCATTGAATTTATGTGTTTGGGGGAATTCGCTTGTGTAAAGATAGAGAAGGGGGGGAGAATGAAGACTGGGGGTTTAAAGGAGGAAGGATAAGGCCAATAGAGTAGGAGGCCTCAATTTGGTGTCAGCAGGGCATGCCCATGCCCTGCCAGAAGGAAGAATGGGGGTGGCGTGGAGGGGAGGAAACAGTATGACCGTCTCCTCCCCCCCTGCCGGGGTGGGATAGAAAGGGCCGGACAAGGGAGCCGGCACAGGTCGCCAATATGGCGTGTGTGCAGCCTGGCTGCAGAGTGGTGGCTAAGCCAGCAGGTTCAGGACAGCATCACAACACTGGACCCAGGAGGTACATACAGGGACAAGGTCTCTACCGACTTGTTCAGAGATCGGTTGAATGCCGGCGTTGGTCATGGGATCAAGGTCTCATCCAGTTTGGTCGTGGTCATGGTCCTTCTATTTCCATTTTGGGTGGTCATTCTTGGTATGTGGTCACTTTTGGGTGGTCATTCTTGGTATGTGGTCACTTTCACTGTTTGTTCTGTTATCTGGGCGTCGATGCAGTGTTGTCACTCCTGCATATGGTGATTGTCACATTCTAGGGTAGTTCGTTGGGTAAATTACATGCGCTGTCGGTCCAGTTGACAGGGTGTCCGTGTTTGATTGTGATGTTCGTGGGAGCAAAGTCCCGTCCGATATCGTGGTACTTTGAGCTTTCTGGTACAGTTGACAAAGTAATGGCACTCATGAGAGCAGAGTCCCGTCCGATGAGTTGTAGTTGTAGTCAGGTCCTGCATCAAGCCTGGGGAGGTTGGGTCATTGCCCTTAGCCGGGTAAACAGCTCATGTGCAAAGCACGAGAGGGCCTTGTAGTGCTCCTCCTCATGTAATATAAGGTGCTCCCGTTCCTTCGGATTAAAGTGTATCTTTGTGATGAAATGACATCTGATGTCCTCAAAGAGGGGACAATCGTGCATTAGGTGTGACCATGTTTGGTTTTCTCCGCAGTGGCATAATGGGGAATCCCTGATGCCGAAAGTTGACAGCTTGGCATTAAAAGAGCCATGCCCTGTTAGAAGAAAGGTGGTGTAGAGCCCCGGTGAGAACCAGTTTGGCTGTTCGGGATACACTTGGGTAATGTCCGGGATGAACTTCCGGGTTATCTCACCTTTAGTTGAGTCCGCCCATCGGGACTGCCAGGTTTGTTGAAGATATTTGGTTAGTCGTTTCTTTTCTGCGTTGCTGTTGTTGGTCGGGTCTGTGGTGAAGCCAATGCAAGTTACACTGTTCCCTCTTGATAGTTGATATAGCATGCCACAGCGGACAATCTCCAGGTCCAAGGGTAGGAGCCCTACAAGGGCCTGCAGTGCGTGTGAGCTGACCGTGCAGCATGCTCTGGAGACAGTGAGTAAGATGCTGCGCTGTATCGTTTCTAGCTTTCTTTTATTGACTGCGGTGGTTGCTTTTTTAAACCAGATCCCTGCTGCATAGCTGATGGCTGGAATGAAGAAAGCCTTGTAAAAGAGGATCAGGGTTCTTTTCCTTAAGCCCCAATCCTTTCGCGAGACTCTTGCTATGAGGGCTGAGTAGTTTTTGATCTTTTTTTGTAGATATACGAGGTGTGGGGTGAATGAAAGATTTTTGTCAAGGATGATTCCTAGGTATTTTAATTCGGTGGTCAGTTTTATGGTTTTTCCTTCTATTTTTATTTGAGGTGGCCTCCTGATATCAAGGGAGCCTTTTAAAAGTATTGAGGATGTCTTATAAGGTGATATTCTTAAGTGATGATTTTTTGACCATTCTTGGAGGGTATCTATGGCCCTGTTTGCAATAGCCTCAAGTTGTGCACGATTGTCCGCCTCCAGCATCAGGACCAGGTCATCTGCGAAGGCTTGAGCATCTGCTCCGTTTAGATCCTGGTTGAGGAAGCCGTCCAACACCAAGTTCCAGAAGAGAGGCCCCAGGACTGATCCCTGTGGGCATCCCCGGAACACCGGCCGGGTGAGTTGGCTATAGGGTGTAGATACTGAGATCCTTCTGTCCGAAAGATAGGTTTTGATGCATTGGTATAAGTTGCTGGGAATGTTTGCCTCCCGGAGTCTGCCGAGGACACTTGGCCACCAAAGTGAGTCAAATGCCCCGGCAAAGTCAATGGAGATAATAAGGAAGTATTTACTATTGCTGTGTGTAGCTGCATTTATTATACGTTCCAGGGCATCCACAGTGGAACATCCTCGTCGAAAGCCAAATTGCTTGGGAGAGGGGAGGCCTGCTTCTTGGTAGTGAGCTTGTATCCTGCTGTGTAGTAGGTGTTCATACAATTTACTTAGTACTGGCAGTAGGGCTATGGGTCTGTATGACTCCGGGAGTTCCTGTGGTTTCTTCGGGTTCTTCAGTATTAGTCTAATTCGTGCTGCTCTCCAATCATGGGGAAAATATCCTGCAGATAGGCAGTGGTTATATAAGTTTAATATAGTTGTTGGGATATATTCCACGGTCTTTTTTACAATTTCTGGCTCCAGGTAGTCTTCGCCGGGTGTTCGCTTATTTCTTATTTTTGCTGTTGCCAGATGGAGGTCTTCAAGTGTGAACGGGTCCTCCCGATGTGCTGGGCAGTAGTTAGTATTTTCCTCACAGAGCAGAAGTTGCTCAGGAGTGTAGTCTGAGGGCAGTTTCTGGAAGATGGTATTCAGAATATTGTCTATAGATTGGTGCCAGGATGTGGTATAGTGGCCATCGGGTGTCTTTGTTGAAGATATTACTTCTCCTTTTGGTAATTTATTAGTTGCCACTTTGTATACAACCCCCCAGGGGTCCTTATTCCCTGTTGTTGACACTAGTGTCTCCCATGAACATTTTTTCCGGGTTCTTATTAGGGCTGTGTATTTGTTTCTGACCTCACGGTATTGTTGTCTGAGGACTTCTACCTCTGCCGCCGGCCAGGATCTTCTCGCTCGCTGGAAGCTTTTACGGCGTGTATTTACTTCATTCCGCAGTCTCTGAAGCTCAGGGCACCACCATGGGACTGAACCTGCAGATGGTTTCTTTCTTTTTATAGCTATGTTTGAAGCCTCTGTGATTAGACTTACTATAGCACGCTGGTGCTGGTCTGGGGTGAGGTTTGTGCTGTCGAATGCTTCAACAGAGTATGTCAGTGCCTCCCGAAATTGTTCCCAGTTTGCCTTGGCTATAGCAAATCTGTTGAGGATTGTTCTGGGTGTGGGTCGTCTATTGAGGGCACGGTGCATCTGGAAAGTTATTACTCTATGGTCAGAGGTTGTCCAGTCCCCTCTGACCTTCCATGAGGATATGTATCCTGCTGTGGAGCGAGTGGCTAGGCTTATGTCTATTGTTGCCTCCCAAAGAGTGCTTGAGAAGGTCGGTAGATTATTTGGCTGATTCAATACTGTGAAGCTGCTGTTGGTCAGGAATTCTTCCAGGCGCTGTCCATTGGCAGTTCCTCGTCGATCAGGAGTTGTACTGTGCCAGGCTGGTGACCTGCAGTTTGCATCTGCACAGACGATTATTTTAGTATTAGGGAGCTCGTGGAGGACATTTTGCAGGTATTGGGTTGCAGGGAGAATATCTTCGCCGGGTCGGCAGTATAGCGATATGGCATAAAATTCTCCCAATGGAGAGATGATCTGGGCACAGGCAGCCCATTCGTTGCAAAAGTGGGTTATTTTAGTAACCGTGAGGTCAGGGTTGCAGACGACCAGGGCAGCCCAGGGGGTATTGCCGTTATGTTGTACAATTTTGTACGTGAGTGGGTATCCTCTCACCTCTTTCTTGTGTGTGTAGGGTTCCTGGAGGAAGAGGATGTCAAGGTTGTCCTCGTCTACCTTTTTCTTTAGTTGCGCAGTGACTGCAATTGCCCGTTGTGCATTATGCTGTGCAAATTTCACTGTGTTAGAATCTTTATATTTACAAAGAGTTCCCATAATCTGTTCTTTGTTGTTGAGTGCTTTTGGCTTTTAAGTACACGGGACAGTTACTGTCTCTGACAGAGTGGTCTGCTGGTAACTTTAGGGCTTTGCAGTTTGCGCACACTGGTGGAGCGGTTTTGTTTGGGCAGGAATTGTAATTGTGGCCTACTTCTGCGCAGTGCCCACAGGTTGGAGAAGTTTGCGGTTGAGTACACGTGTGTGTGGTGTGGCCAAATCGGCAGCATCTAAAACACTTTGGAACAGCCACGTGCTCTCTGAAGCGATGACTGCCCCAATCGATGTAGATTCTTGCCTGCTGCCTTAGTACTTTCCACGCTCTGGGAGCTAATTCTACCACCCAGTTAGTTGAGTTATTTCTGGGTTTTGTCTGATATCTGGGTGTTATCAGATTCGATGGGTCCGTATCCGGGAATGCTTGCTGCAGGTTTTTGCGATATATCTCACCTTGCAATTGTGTTGGGGATAGGTCATTTCCTGTATTAAAGATTACAATGCTTGGTCCTTTTTTCTTGGGAGTTTCTGCTTGTAGGCCCAGGGACGGCACTTTCGGATTTGCTATAATTTTGTTCGCCTCCTCCTGTGTTTCTGTCTCGATGATGACGCCGACGTTGCGGGTCTTCCTTATCGATTTTATTCTGGTGTGTTTGAATTCATCGCTAAGGTTAGTAATTACAGTCTTCTTTACTTCTTCACTTGTGTGAAGAGTCTCGGTGTTTGTTGGCTTCAGTATGACCAGGTTGGGTCTTGGTAGTAGTGGTACTTTCTTTTTGCTGGGAACAGCAAGGGTTGGTGGTCGCTCCGTTGTCATTGTGGTCCTCAGCGCATGGGCATATGTGGGCGCGCGCTGTTGCATTTGGTTTGCCCCACATTCCATGTATGCCTGGAGCTTAGCATTGGCTCTCTCACTCTCGAGGTAAGTTTCCGTCAAGAGAGTGTCCAGCTTGTTCCACAGGCAGGGGGAGGGTGTAAGTGTAAGTGTAAGTGTGTGTTGTTGTCTTACGGCACCAGGGATTTCCCCCATCTCCGTGTTGCTTTCATTGTGGTGAACCAGTTCACTGGGAAATGCCAGAGATTTAAAAGTGTGTGGGAATTGTTCATGTGTTGTGTTCTGTACCGTTGTTCATCTGGTCATTTAGCCGTTGGACCCCTATTGAGGCCCAACGTTGTCCCACTTACGCCCCGTGGAGGCAGACCAGGAACCCAGTAGCTGTAGATTCACTCTGGCAGGTCCTGCCGCTTAATTTCCTGGGATTTCGGCGGCTAGGACCTTAAAAAAAAAAAAAAAAAAAAAAATTAAAATAAAATAAAATAAATAAATAAATAAATAAATAAATAAATAATAATAATAATAAAAAATAAAAAAATAATAAATAAAAAATATAATAAAAATAAAAATAATAATAAAAAATAAAAAATATATATATAAAAATAAAATAAATAAATAAAGAAAAAATAAATAAATAAAAAATCTGCGCTGTTGTAGGGGTAATGTCGCTTTGGTTTGCTAGGCCGAGTTTTGGGCGTAAGGTAATTTTATCATATTAAGTTTTTGACGTGTGGGGCTTTCGCTATGATGAAGGTAGAGAGGGGAGGGAGACCGAAGATTGGGGGGAAAAGACAGAAATATGGGGCCAATAGAGTAGATAGCCCCAGTTTTCAGTGGGGCATGCCCATGCCCCACCAGAGTAGAAGTTTGGGGGTGGAGGAGAAGGAACAAAAAATGTCCCCTCCCCCCAAGGAAGTGGGAATAATAGGTGAAGAGGGCTAGGGTGTCCTCTTCAGATCGCCATCAAGCTGTTTGCAACTGTGCTGCGTTTTGTCTGTTCTCTACTGTCTGTGCTGCATTCCCCTGTCCTTGCTTTTCTCTTCCGTGTGGTCAGCACTCTTCTTGTCCAAGTACTGGTCCTCTGCAGGGTTTCGGTTTTCTGTCACATTTGGCGGCGATTTTTTTTTCAATCTCTGTGTACGTTGCTGTAGATAGCTATTAGTGTTTTTCTCCTGGTGAATAGGTCTTGCGCATACTGGGAGAGTGCCCTATATTCATCCTCAGTGTCCAGGAAGTGGTGCTCCAGTCCTTTTGGGAAGTATCTCAACCTTGTTATTAGTAGCCCTCTGAGATCTTCATAGTGTTGACAATCATAGACTATGTGGCTCCAGCTTTCACTTTCCCCACATATGCAGTTGGGGTCCTCAACGAGCCGAAAGCCAAACAGCTTCTCCTTGTAGGGTCCGTGTCCGGTTAATAGTGTTGTCATATGGTACCCTGGGAAGTACCAGGCCGGCTGCTTTGGGTATATTTTCCGGAGGTCTGGTAGAAATCTTTTTGTTACTTCGCCTTTTGTAGTCTCTGTCCATCTTCTCTGCCAAAGATCTAGGAGGTGGGTCTGTAGCCTATTTTTTTCGTGTTTTAGGTTGCCCGCCGGGTCAGTCGTGTATCCTTGGTGGGTAGCGGCCACTCCCCTGGCCAGCAAAAACAGTAGCCCCGCCTGAACTGCCTCCAGGTCCAGAGGGAGCGCTCCAGCAAGTACCTGCAATGCTGGGGTACTTACCGTGCTGCAGGCGCGCGTTGTTGATAGCAGTATGGTCCTTTGGGTCATTTCTAGTGTTCTTTTGTTGACTACCAGTGTCGTTTTTGGATACCACACCGCTGCTGCATAGGTGATTGCAGGCACGAAGGTTGTTTTATAGTAAAGCATCAGTGCTTTTTTCTTGA